>NC_143028.1:62157500-62427500 GCF_057628025.1 Oncorhynchus mykiss | reverse complement strand
TGTAGATCATATGGTTGAGCATGGTGTAATTCTTAAAGAAGAGTGTCTTGTTGATCGGATGGTTGAGCATGGTGTACTTCTTAAAGAGGAGTGTCTGGTTGATTGGATGGTTGAGCATGGTGTACTTCTTAAAGAAGAGCGTCTGGTTGATCGTATGGTTGAGCATGGTGTACTTCTTAAAGAAGAGTGTCTGGTTGATCGTATGGTTGAGCATGGTGTACTTCTTAAAGGAATGTTTATTCAAGTTACGCCACTTTATTTCTTCGTCAACAAGGGTAACAATTTCAAATGTGCCGCCGTTTATTCCAAATGAGCCATTGGAGCGTGAGTTATTGCGCTTTGGGAAGTTCGCCAGTTCAATTAAGGTTGTCCCGTTGGGTGTCAAACACCCGGCGTTGAAACAGGTTATGTCATTTCGGCGACAGGTGTTTATGTTTTTGGACTCATCGGAGCAGACTTTAGAGTTATCGTTTAAAATCAAGTATGACAATAGAATGTATATGGCTTATGCTAGTACGGGTAGTCAACTGTGTTTTGAGTGTGGGGATATTGGTCATAAGCGACATGCTTGCCCGAAAAGGGAGAAGGCAGAGGGAGGGGCGCAGGTGGTCATCGTAACGCCTGGGCCCACTAATGTAGGGAGAGATGGACCGACAGCTGTAGAACAGCCACAAGCACCTGTTGCTGAGGAACGTTATCCGTGTTGAGGGCATGGAGTTGCAACTTGCATTAGAGGGAAATGTTATGCAGCAGAAAAGTATTGTTGTAGAAGGTAAGGACTGGTGAGCAGGTGCCCAGTACGAGTGCTGGGGTAAAGGAGGGGGTTCATGTGGAGTTAGGCTCCCAGGTAGTGGAGGAGGTGTCCAGTACGAGTGCTGGGGTAAAGGAGGGGGTTCATGTGGAGCTAGGCTCCCAGGTAGTGGAGGAGATGCCCACTACGAGTAACAGGGTACAGGAGGGGATTCATGTGGAGCTAGGCTCCCAGGGAGTGGAGGAGATGCCCACTACGAGTAATGAGGTACAGGAGGGTTTTCATGTGGAGCTAGGCTCCCAGGTAGTGGAGGAGATGCCCACTACGAGTGCTGGGGTTCATGTGGAGCTAGGCTCCCAGGTAGTGGAGGAGATGCCCACTACGAGTGCTGGGGTTCATGTGGAGCTAGGCTCCCAGGTAGTGGAGGAGATGCCCACTACGAGTAATGAGGTTCAGGTGGGGCTAGTCTCCCAGGTATTGGAGCAGATGCCTGGTATGAATGATGAGGTGCAAGTGGGGAGTGTTGAAAGGAATGTGGTAGAGGGGAGTCAGTTGTCTGTGGTCTCAGCTGAGGATCAGGAGAAGGATATGGATATCTCTTTTGATATGATAGCTGCTGGTGAGGACTCAATTTACGATCTAGAGGAGGTAAATGAGTTTCTGGATCAGACTTTTGGGAAATCTGTCAAATTGGCAGATTATTTTGATGTTGATAAGTTTGTGAGGTCAGCTGTGATGTTACAGAAGACGGTGGGGTTAGACCAATTGAGTGAGAGGAAGCGGTTTCACTTGAGGAAATGTATTACTGCTGTTGCAGCAGCAAAAGGTGGTGGGAAACGTGGTCAGGTTAATAAGAGAAGATTAAAACAATGATGAAGATCATGCTTCATAGGGTGTCTTTTTTCTCCTTGGTTTCTCTGTGGTTTCTTCTGCTTTTCTTTTCTCTTTTCTATATGGAGGTACTAAGGGTAGGTTCTCTCAATATTAATGGGGGAAGGGACAGAAATAAGAGGGATTGGGTATTAAAAGTAATAAAACAAAAAAGGCTTAAGGTAGTTTTCCTACAGGAGACACATAGTGATGAGGAAAATGAGGTTGACTGGGGTATGTGGTGGGAGGGGCAGCATGTACTCATTCATGGTACTAATTTCAGTGCTGGGGTGGCCATCTTGTTTTCCTCAGGTTTAAGGGTGACTGTGGTATCTACAACAGAGATTGTCAAGGGTCGGGTTTTATTGGTCAAGGTGGACGTTATGTTTTTTTATTTTTTATGTTCATGCTCCTAATGAGGGTACAGAGCATATTGCTATATTTGATCAAATAAAGGAAACCTCAAGACAGTGTGATCAAGAGGGGTGTATGGTTTTAGGGGGTGACTGGAACTGTACAGTGGATTTTACTGTTGATCGCACCGCTGAAGAACCTCACCTGCAGTCAGCCACTTGCATGCCTGGCCTATTAACTGAGTTTGAGCTTTCTGGTGTGTGGAGAGTAAGGAATGCAAAGTTAGGCAGTACACATGGCTAAAAATGTATGAAGGTTGTGTCAGTGCAGCAAGGTTAGACAGGTTGTATGTATCTGAGCAATACTGTAGTAGGGTTGGAAAGTGTGCCATTACTCCTGTGGGTATCTCTGATCATCATATTGTTACTGTTGATATTCACTTGTCCTGTCCACGAAGGTCATCACCTTACTGGTATTTTAATGTTAAATTGTTACATGATGTCATGTTTTGTGACAGGTTTTTGTCGTTTTGGGAAAAATGGAGGGTTACACAAAGGAATTTTGAGTCCTTGAGACAATGATGGGAGGTTGGGAAGGCCCAAATACAAGTATTTTGTCAACATTATACTGCTCTGTCTCAAATTGAAGTTAAAGAGACTATCAAGGCCCTTGAACAGGACATCAAGTCTATTGAATTGAAGCTGTTCACTCAGAATGACCCTGGACTAGTCATGAACTTACAGGACAATAGACATGAACTGAGGTCAATTCTGCATGAAAGAGTGAAGGGTGCCTTGATTAGATCTCGTTTCGCTTCCCTCAAGGATATGGATGCTCCTAGCACTTTTTTTTTAACCTAGGACAGTCGGCATTTCAACGTAAACAGATGGTCTGCCTTCGTCTCCCTGATGGGAAGGTGACCACGGATGACATTGAAATGCGTCAACATGCCTTGGATTGTGACTCTCTGTGTACTGAACAGTTGTTACACGGTCTTCCTCAATTGGGACCTGAGCAGAGAGTCGCATTGGACTCTGAAATTACACTGCAAGAGCTGTCCACAGCAGTTATGCAGCTCTCAACAGGCTGAGCCCCTGGCATCGATGGTTTACCATCTGAGTTTTATAAGCACTTTTGGGGGTCTATTGGGGAGGATTTTTATGAAGTGGTGTATGAATCTTTTCATGAGGGTTCTCTTCCTGTATCCTGTCAACCTGCGGTGCTTTCACTGTTGCCAAAAAAGGGGGATTTGGCTCTCATAAAAAATTGGAGACCTGTTGCTTTGCTGTGCGCTGAATACAAAATTGTTTCTCAAACAGGTTGAAAGAGTATCTGGGATTGTTGATCCACAAGGACCAGTCCTACTGTGTACCTGATCGCTCTATTGTTGACAACTTGTTTCTGATAAGCGATGTTTTAGACATTTGTAAACTGTCTGATGTAAATGTGGGTTTACTTTCTTTGGATCAGGAGAAGGCTTTTGATTGTGTGGACCACCAGTACTTGTTTAAAACTATGAAAGCCTTTGGGTTTGGGGATGTTTTTTTGTCTAGGATGAATTTACTGTATGCTGGGGCCTCGTGTATGGTGAAGGTGGGGGGTGGTTTGAGTTGCCCTATCCCTGTCCAAAGGGGCATCAGGCAGGGACGCCCAATTTCAGGGCAGTTATATAATCTGGCGATTGAACCAATGCTTTGTTTTTTAAGAGCGTATTACACCTGGCACAGAGAAGGGTCCCACGATAGCACTGTCTGCGTATGCAGATGACGTGATAGTTTTTATTACAGGGGGTGAGGATGTTAAGGTTCTCTCAAACGATTTAAAGGTGTATGAGGGGGCCTCCTCAGCTAGAGTCAATTGGGGAAAGAGTGAAGTGCTGTGGGCAGGTCGGCTTCAAACGGGGTCCGTTCCACAGTTACCAGGGGGGCTTCAGTTGGGCAGAGATGGGATGAGACTTTGGGGGTTTTTCTAGGCTCCGATGTCTTTCAGAAAAAGAACTGGGAGGGTGTATTTGAGAAAGTGTGTGCCAGACTGTCAAGATGAAAATGGGTGCTGCCCCAGCTGTCTTATAGGGGAAGGGTACTGGTAGCTAATAATCTTGCTGCCTCTACCCTGTGGCACAAATGATTTTGCAGCCACCAAAGGGTCTGGTACAAGAGCTTCAGAGGACCCTTGTCAATTTCTTCTGGTCTGGACAACACTGGATTAAAGCTGCAGCCCTGCACCTGCCGCTGCACGAGGGTGGGCAAGGCCTGGTGGACATTTCCTCTAGAATCATGGCTTTCCGGCTTCAAGCAGCCCAGAGATTGTTGTACAGAGACGGTTCTAGCTGGGTCAAAACAGCCTACATATTGATGAGGAGAGTGGGCTGTTTGGGCTTAGACAAGCACCTTTTCCTCTTAAAGCTGGAGGGGGGTGATTTGCCTGGCCTGACTCCATTTTATGAGTCTGTTATGCAGACTTGGAGAGTCCTTGTCAAGTCCCGTAAGGCTGGCACGCCACCAGGGATGTGGCTTTTTGAAGTGCCTCTTTTTCAAAACACTGCCATCCAGTCCCGTTTTTTGGGTTCAGCTAGCCTACGTTCATGCCTGTTAGGCGTGGGGTGTACCAAGCTGGGTCATCTGATGCGGAGCAGGAGCAGATCGTTGGAGGAGCTGGGAGAAAGAGCGGGGATCCGATCATCTCGCCTACTGAGGAAGGTCGTCGCTGAGGTCTGTGACTCCTTGCCAGTACTTCATCTGCAGTTTGTGACTGACACTTCCAAATCTGATCGGTGGAAGGAGCGTCTGGATTATGTGTTCCCTGCACTGATTGTTAGTGCTACGATGGGGGCATTCGAGGAGGATGTGGGGATGCTGCTTTCCTTCGATACCCCGGAGCTGGGGGAGTTCAAGGAGGTGGGAAAGAAGGCCATGTACAGAATATGTGTAAAGGTGTCCCATGCCTCTTCCCTGGAAGGGGTAAAATCGATGAGGTGGGCGGGTGTGCTTGGTCCAGGTGCCTCTCCAAAAAGCTGTTTGCGATCATTATACAAACTGCCTATTGATAAGAGGACAGCTGACCTCCAATGGAGGATAATACATGGAGCTATAGCCACCAACATGCATCTGGTACACCTGGACCCTACTGTTGGGGAGGGGTGCCCATTCTGTGCCGAGTCTGAATCTCTGGCACATCTGTTTTTACTGTGTCCCAGGTTGGTCGGGATGATTGAACTGATCACTGATTGGTTCTCAACGTTGGGAGAGGTTTTCTCTTCCCAACTGTATATATTTGGGCCAAAGTATAGGTTAAATCAAAAGGGTGTAGTTGTGTTGCTTAATTTTGTGTTAGGGGCAGCAAAATTAGCGATGTGGAAGACCCGAAAGAACAGTATTCGGGGACAGGGGTCTGTGGATGTGGTGGGACTGCTGGAGGGAATGTTGGCAGGGAGACTAGGGGTTGAGTTTGCCTATTATAAACTTGTCAACAACATTGATATGTTTTTGAGTATATGGGGTATTCAGAGGCTGTTGTGTTTAGTTACTGTGGAGGAGGAATTGGAGTTGTGTTTTTAATTGATGTGTAACTGTGGTTTTGTATGAGTATTTATTGTGTGGTGGGCCCCCAGACCCAATAAAGATGATTTAAAACTCGCTCTCTCGCTCTCTCGCTCTCTGAGCAGCGTGAAGAAAGCTAGCTCTAGCTGAGCCCTCCTGACATGGCCTTAGAGGAAGAAGTAATGAGCAATGCTGGCTGAGCTCATCCATTCCAGTTTACACCTGCTCACATCACTATTGGGGCTCATGGTTGGTATTACGTTGATGTAACACAGCAAAGGAATAGTGATTGTATTTCAGCAGGCCTGATAAGGCCCTAATATAAATAAACCCATCATGACAGTACAGAAGCTATGACTGTTTTCTGATTGACTTTCCTAATTCTGATTCATTTAGTCAATAGTCACACATGTTTAATTAATCAGTTCTCTCTCTGTCTCTCTCTCTCCCTCTGTATCTCTCTCTCTCTCTTCCACTGCTATAACGTGGAGCATTTTTATCAATAAAAATAAGTAATGATAAACAAGTTAAAGGCATACTGTCCACATATGATATTTAGAATGAAAGGTTACCTTTGCTGCGACAGACGAACTGGGCTTTTCCAGAAGGTCCCAGAGTTTCTTTCGTTTCTCAGCACAACACGTGTTGTCGAACTCTTCTCCCTCTCTATCGTTCAAGGTGTCTTGCTCTCTTTTGAGCTCCTCGTTCATCTGTTCTTTCTTCTGGTGGTACCTGGCCTGGCAGCAGGACTCCAGGTAGATCTCATCTATGCCCCAGTAGTCCAGCTCCTGACTGAATGACAGGGCGCACATCTCCTCCATCATGTGGAGCTTACCGGTCCGGTAGAAGTTCAAAATGGACGTGAACGCCCCTGGGTGCCGGTCGAAAAAGTACTCGTTCTCGTCCAAGTTGTAGTCGTCACATACCTCCATGAGTGAGTCGTGGGTGTTGCAGTCTCGTAGTTTCCCTAACCGGGTGCGTGGTAACCTATCCAACGTTCGCCAGAGGACCTCATGTGGAAGACCCCCAACATTGAGCCTTACCCGGCGGTAGCATGACTTGCTGTGGATTATGTACGCCGGTTCCGGGGGTAGTGATGCGGTCGATCGCGAGCCATTCTTATTCAATCCCGTTGAGGATTTCTCCATTTTGAACTAATGAGAGTTCCACCGAGTTCCAATTTGTCCAACAGGCAAGATCCGGATGGGGAAAAGTTACAGTCTACATTTGTGCTTGTTTTCTTTCATCCTTGAATCTGGGGGAAGAAGGAGGGAAAAAAAGAGAGGAGAATGAGAATAAGAAAAATGTCAATGACAAGATTTTAAAATAGAGCCGTTAGCCCGGGCAGTCACAGTGACCTATAGTCAGAACAGTTCTCCATGCTAAAAGAGTGAATAGAAAGATGATGGTAATACACTCAGACTGAGAGTGCTGTCCTGTCCACACGCCTTTTCTGAATAGTGAGTGGGGACGTGGCAGCGGCTCAAGTGAGCGATGTCCACTCTGCACTGGTGCTGAAACGACAGCGTGCGCTGTTCACTCAACTGGGTGAGAGGAACCAGGGCGAGTTCACTTGGGAAAAATAAGCATTCTTCTAAATATTTAATGGTACACTGTTCATGTTGCTGTAGAGTTGTGGAAAAAATACCCAATTGTCATACTAGAGTAAAAGTAAAGATACCTTAATAGAAAATGACTCAAATAAAAGTGAAATTCACCCGGTAAGATACTACTTGTGTAAAAGTCTAAAAGTATTTGGTTTTAAATATACTTAAGTTTCATAAGTAAAAGTATAAATCACTTCAAATTGCTTATATTAAGCAAACCAAATGACACAATGTTCTTGTTTTTTTTTTAATCTACAGATAGTCAGGGGAACACTCCAACACTAAGACATCATTTACAAATGAAGCATTTGTGTTCAGTGAGTCTGCCAGATCAGAGGCAGTAGGGATGACCAGGGATTGCTAAGTTTGTGAATTTAACCATTTTCCTGTCCTGCTAAGCATTCAAAATGTAACGAGTACTTTTGAGTGTCAGGAAAAATGTATGGAGTAAAACTTATATTATTTTCTTTAGGATTGTGGTGAAGTAAAAGTAGAAGTTTGAAAAAATATAAATAGTGAATTAAATAAATTAAGACAAGACAGATACCACAAAAAATGAGTAGTACTTTTAAGTATTTTTTTACTTAAGTACTTTACACCCCTGGCTGTACAGACGGGTTAGTTGACAATGTCACGAAAATTATGCACGCGATTCAATAGGGCAGAAGTCCATGTGTTGTGATTCTGGATGGCCAGATAGCTAGCAACAATGACAAAGAGCTGCCGTATAGCAAATTGTAGGTGGCTCTTTCAGCTAGTTTTATCTTGTTCTTGATACCATGTCTTGTTTTGACTGATGTTATGTTTATGCTAATATGGATAAAATTCGCTAGCTATCTAACCATCAACTGTAATGATGTATTTGAGAGACAACAAGTGCTCATTGTGCAAATGTATTTATGTTTTCAATAAACATTGGAGACTAAATATAGTTTACATGTTGTCAGCATTCTAAGCCAACCCGTCTGCTTTTCCCCATAGTTGAACACCCGTTGGTTCTGTTGCTGAACAACCAACCTGTCTATATCACCTACAAAAGCAGTACATAAGTGATAGACCCATAAAACTCTGTAGTCACGCAAACCCATTTTTCTTTTAAGAAATAATAGCCTAGAGACGTTTGGGACTGAGAAAGCCATTTTCAACCATGCCGAAGAACTGAATACATTTACTGTATAAGATAGGCTTATGACAGAACTGAAAGCTACTATGGCAGGCCTTTCCTAAATCTGGTGTTTTAATGGTGTCCCTCTACAACTCAAACAAGATGTTTTCTCTAACCGTTTATAACGACTTCCCAAATCAAAACAAACCATCACTTCCCACCCTTTCTTTCAGTAGCCTGCTCTGTTGTATATGGAATGCTTTGGATGATCACAGAGCCACACAGTACCAGGGGAAGGATCCACAATGTCGGTTGAATATGGATGTTTCGGCATGCTCTGTCCCTCCCTCACTAATGAACTATTTGCATGCATTTGTATTCAAATGATGGTTCAAAATCAAAGCAGAAATGTTCAACAACTGAACAGAACACATTAACATGCACAGTACATGCATGGATAGGATGTAGGCCTATCCTTTCTGTCCTGAAGATACAAAAAATGTGGTGCACTATTGTATTTTCCGTTCCAGACAATCAAGTCCTACATCAATACTGTTGTGTCAAAGAAGTTACAATAATTTATTTGCTCTCTGGAATATGTACAGTGAGCTCCAAAAGTAATAGGACAGTAACACATTTATTGTTGTTTTGACTCTGTAGTCCAGCACTTCGGTTTTGAGATAATACTGCTACCATGATTACGGATAATCCTGATTCAATGACGGATAATTCTGAAATTATTGTGAATAATGATGAGTGAGAAAGTTACAGAGGCATAAATATCACCCCCCCCCCCCCCCAAAAAAATGCAAACCTCCCCTGTTTTTTAAATGGTGAGAGGTTGGCATGTCTTGGGGGTATGATATTTGTGCTTCTGTAACTTTCTCACTCATCATTATTCGCGATTCATTCAGGACTATCTGTAATCATGGTAGCTTCGTATTAGAAGTGTTAAGAAACATATTAGAATCTTATTTACAATCAAAGTGACTCCAAAATGACATAATACAATATTTACCAATAATTTCTATTGAACACAAAATAATCTGAAACCAAAACAAACAGCAAATGCATCCAACAAGTTTGTAGAGTCACAAGGTTGATGTACTACCACGTCGGAATTAGACATTCTCATCCACGTTTCTCAAATGTCAAATTTCAAAGTTGTTCCAAGCGACAAATGTTGAAGTATTTAAGGTTAACTTTAGGCATGAACTCAAAATGTTTAAGGTTAAGTACAGGCATTAACTCCAAATTGTTAAGGTTAGGCATTAACTCTGAATGGCTAAGGTAAGGGTTACATTTTTGGATAGGCATAAAACAAAAATATAAATAATGACTTTCTATCAAGGATTCAAACTTGCTACCTTTGGAATCAGAGGCTGGATTTGAACTTGCAACCATTGGAATCAGGGGTCCCCTAGTGGCAGGTTTCCATGTCATCTCCCAAAGTCCTCAGTCCAATACTGACTTGTGTCACAGGTGACTTGGCTGTGATGTAATAATTGCATGCTAGGAATATGGGACCAAATCCCAAACTTTTGACTACTTTAATACACATAGTGTAGCTGCCTTAGGTCTCTGTTTGTGTAGTGTTGTGTTGTCTCTTGTTGTGATGTGTGTTTTGTCCCATATTTATATTGTATTTTTAATCCCAGGCCCCCACGGGGACTTTTGCATTTTGGAAGGCCGTCATTGTAAATAAGAATGTGTTCTTAACTGACTTACCTAGTTAAATAAAGGTTAAATAGAAATCAAATAAAATACATAAAATATCGTCTTCTACCTGGCCTGTTTTTTCCAGGATGTCAATATTGTGGATTCATCAACCATGGTTGGAAACCGAAATAACCAAATGTATCTGTAATTGTCTATTGATCTGACTATGTGCGAGTTGTATAGGCTACACAACGTCCTAATATGCATCTTCAAAAATACAGGATTTGAATGCTGTACCAATTCCCCTGCGATATCCCCTGCTCTGAAGGACAATTCCTCAATGTTGATTTGCATTTTGCGTTTTGCCCATTGAATAGGTGTTTGTTGCCCATTAATGTCATCCTTGTTGTAGCCTAACATGCTATTCGGACAATATTTCCGTATTAAAAATAATGATATTACGTTGATAACAATAGCAAATAACCATTTAGCAATACTTGTTTATAAAGGCGAACAACAAATACAAGCTGTTATTTGAATATATGGAAGAAGCCTCAGTCCCGCGTACCTTAACTTTAGGTTGGCTCATCAGACCGTATCGAGAGGCAGAGTTGAAAACATTAAATATCAGAGGAAAAATGAGGAAACGGCTTTAGGTTTATTAGCCTACTCTCGGCACGGTTTGTGATCCATTCCGTTTTAAACGGTGTTGCCTCCGTGGCACTCTGGATCTCCTCCGCCTTTTGGTTAGATAAGAATCCTCCTATACACTGATTTAGGCCGACTAGGATGACGCCCGCCTATTTTAATAGAGAAGATCAACAAGTATGTTGTGAATCCACACGGTTTTCCACACCAGGGTCTTCCCCATCTCCTGTCTTGGAGTAGGGCGGCGCGACTGGTATGCTACTCTAGCGCAAAAGGTCTAAACGCGGCGCGGCACGCAGCTTCACTGCCCAGCTTCACGTTGATGCGTTTAACCCTTACATAACAGAACCAAGGAGCTGCAATCGTATTCTTCACAATATAACATGTTGTTTGGTACAAAAATGCCACCACAGGCTGGTGGAAAACGACCAATAAATGATTCCAAGGCAAGAGATTATGTGGTACACTATATTCAAGATTCGCATTCCAATCCATACGAACACAACCAACCCTAGAGAGGGAGTATTAATGCCCTCCCATACATCCAGACAGATGTAGGCCTAGAATTTGTTGAAATATTGCAATTAATTCTGTCACCTAAACCCCCCTGAATGTCATCGTGCTTCAAAGTCTATTAGATGCAATGTGTTTAATTAATTTGCCATGACTATGACTATTATGATGTGCACTTCATTCAAGGCATTTCGTCTTGAGAGACACAAGCAACACAAACAATTAATTCAGATATATTGGCCCTACATATGCAAGGCATTTATTATTCAGAGATATACATGGGATATAGTTCTAATGTAAACACAATATTTACAATATAAATAAAAAATGAAACTGATTTGTATAGAGTGCAGTCAGTTTCAGGAAGAGGATACATGATGAAGTCATGTCATAGCCTGGTCGCAAGGTGAAATAAATAAATAAATAAAAATTAAGTAAATAAAATAAATCAATAAAAATGCCAAACATGGGAATACAGCACAAAGAGATCTGGGACCAGGCTAGCCATGTCCTAGTTCTATTGCAGCAATTTGTATTTCTATTTATTATGGATCCCCATTAGCTGGTGCCAAGGCAGCAGCTACTCTTTCTGGGGTCCAGTAAAATTAAGGCAGCTAATACAATTTCAATCACTTTACAGTACATTCACATATTTCACAACGTGTGCCCTCATGCCCCTGCTCCACCACTACCACATATCTACAGTACTAAATCCACCACTACCACATATCTACAGTACTAAATCTGTGTGTGTGTGTGTGTGTGTGTGTGTGTGTGTGTGTGTGTGTGTGTGTGTGTGTGTGTGTGTGTGTGTGTGTGTGTGTGTGTGTGTGTGTGTGTGTGTGTGTGTGTGTGTGTGTGTGTGTGTGTGTGTGTGTGCCTACAGTATGTTTGTGTTGCTTCACAGTCCCTGCTGTTCCAAAAGGTGTTTTTTTTAATCTGTTTTTTAAATCAAATTTTACTGCTTGTGTCAGTTACTTGATGTGGAATAGAGTTCCATGTAGTCATGGCTCTATGCTCAATTTCCACATTATTTATTACAAGATTTCGTTGAGGTTTAGGGTTTAATGAATGTTTTGACCCAAATACAACGCTTTTAGTTTTAGAAATATTTAGGGCTAACTTATTCCTTGCCACCCATTCTGAAACTGACTGCAGCTCTTTATTAAGTGTTGCAGTCATTTCAGTCAAATCAAATACAATTTTATTGGTCACATTCACATGGTTGGTAGATGTTAATGTCAGTGTAGCGAAATGCTTGTGCTTCTAGTTCCGACAGTAGATTAATATCTAACAAGTAATTTAATAATTCCCCAACATCTACCTAATACACACAAATCTAAACGGATGGGATAAGAATATGTATATATAGATATATGGATGAGTGATGGCTGAACGTCATTGGCAAGATGCAATAGATGGTATAAGATGCAGTATATACATTTGAGATGAGTAATGTAAGATATGTAAACATTATTAAAGTGGCATTGTTTAAAGGGACTAGTGAGTCTCTATGTAGGCAGCAGTCTCTCTGAGTTAGTGATTGCTGTTCAGCAGTCTGATAGCCTTGAGATTGAAGCTGTTTTTCAGTCTCTCGGTCTCTCGGTCCCAGCTTTGATGCATCTGTACTGACCTCACCTTCTGGATGTTCCACCTTCTCCACTACTGTCCCTTCGATGTGGATAGGGCGGTGCTCCCTCTGCTGTTTCCTGAAGTCCACAATCATCTCCTTTGTTTTGTTGACGTTGAGTGAGAGGTTATTTTCCTGACACCACACTCCAAGGGCCCTCACCTCCTCCTTGTAGGCTGTCTCGTTGTTGGTAATCAAGCCTACTACTGTTGTGTCGTCTGCAAACTTGATGATTGAGTTGGAGGCGTGCATGGTCACGCAGTCATGGGTGAACAGGGAGAACAGGAGGGGGCTGAGAACATACCCATGTGAGGCCTCAGTGTTGATGGTCAGCGAAGTTGAGATGTTGTTTCCTACCTTCACCACCTGGGGGCGGCCAAGATCCAACTGCACAGGGCGGGATTGAAACCCAAGGCCTCCAGCTTAATGATGAGCTTGGAGGGTACTATGGTGTTGCATGCTGAGCTGTAGTCATAAAACAGCATTCTTACGTAGGTATTCCTCTTGTCCAGGTGGGATAGGGCAGTGTGCAGTGTGGTGGCAATTGCATCATCTGTGGACCTGTTGGAGCGGTATGCAAACTGAAGTGGGTCTAGGGTGGCAGGTAAGGTGGATATGATCCTTGACTAGTCTCTCAAAGCACTTCATGATGACAGAAGTAGTCAATGACAGATAGTCATTTAGTTCAGTTACCTTTGCCTTCTTGGGTACAGAAACAATGGTAGCCATCTTGAAGTATGTGGGGACAGCAGACTGGGATGGGGAACGATTGAATATGTCCGTAAACACACCAGCCAGCTGGTTTGTGCATGCTCTGAGGATGTGGCTAGGGATGCTATCTGGGCCGGCAGCCTTGCGAGGGTTAACAAGTTTAAATGTCTTACTCACATCGGCCACAGAAAAAGAGTGGGGGAGGCCTGCAGTTCTTGTTAGCAGGCCGCATCGGTGTCACTGTATTATCCTTTTCTGTGGCCATCGCTGTAGTAGCTGACGTGTATAGTGTTGAGTCATCCCCATACATAGACACTCTGGCTTTACTCAAAGTCAGTGGCATGTCGTTATGAACATTTTTAAAAAGCAAGGGGTAGCCTAAACAGCTACCCTGGGGAATTCCTGATTCTACCTGGATTGTGTTTGAGAGGCTTCCATTAAAGAACACCCTCTGTGTTCTGTTAGACAAGTAACTCTATCTCCACATTTTAGCAGGGGGTGTAAAGGCATTACACATAAGTTTATCCAGGAGCAGACTATGATCGATAATGTCAAAGCTGCACTGAAGTCTAACAAGACAGCCCCCATAATCATTTTATCACCAATTTCTCTCAGCCAACCATCAGTCATTTGTGTAAGTGCTGTACTTGTTGAGTGTCCTTCCCTGTAAGTGTACTGAAAGTCTGTTATCAATTTGTTTACTGTGAAATCAATTTGTTTACTGTGAAATAGCATTGTATCTGGTCAAACACATCTGGCTTTACTATTCTTGGGTAGCGGAATGACTTCCCTCCATGCCTGAGGGCACACACATTTTCTAGTAGGCTTAAATTGAAGGTGTGGCAAATAGGAGTGGCAATATCATCTGCTATTATCCTCAGTAATTTTCCATCCAGATTGACAGACCCCGGTGGATGTTGATAGACAACAATAATAGTTTCACCTCTTCCGCAGTTACTTTACGGAATTCAAAAGTTCAATTCTTGTCTTTCATAATTTGGTCCGATATACTTGGATGTGTGGTGTCAGCATTTGTTGCTGGCATGTCAACCCTAAGTTTGCTTATCTTTCCAATGAAAAAGTAATAAAGCAGTTGGTAATATCAGTGGGCTTTGTGATGAAGCCATCTGATTCAATGAATGATGGAGCCGAGTTAGCCTTTTTCCCCAAAATGTAATTTAAGGTGCTCCAAAGCGTAATACTATACATCTTTAAATAATTTAACTTTGTTTCATAGTATAGTTTATCTTTATTTAGTTTAGTCACAACTTCTATCACGTTTAGGTAAGACCCAGATGCAGACAGTGTAGAAGTGACGGGTTTATTACAATCACAGGCGAAAGACAGGTCAAGGCAGACAGGGGTCAATCATCCAGAACGGTGGGGTAAGGTACAAAACGGCAGGCAGTCTCAGGGTGGGCAGACTGGTCAAAACTGGGAAGGAATAGAAAACAGGAAACAGGCAGGAGCAGGGAAACAAATGCTGGTAGGTTCTACGAACAAAACTAACTGGCAACAGACAACAGGTATAAATACACAGGGGATAATGGGAAAGATGGGCGACACCTGGAGACAATCACAAAGACAGGTGAAACAGATCAAGGTGTGACAATTTCTTAATTTGCGGTACGTTTGCCAATCAGTTGGGCTGCCAGACTTATTTGCCATACCTTTAGCCTCATCCCTCTCAACCATCCAATTTATCAATTACTCATCAATCCAAGGGGATTTAACAGTATTTACAGTAATTTTCTTAAATGGGTGCATGCTTATTAGTAACTGGAATAAGCAATTTCATAAATGTTTCAAGTGCAGCTTCTGGTTGCTCATCATTACACACCACAGACCAGAAAATATTATTTACATCATCAACATATGAATCACTACAAAACTTATTGCATGACCTCTTATCCACAATATTAGGAACTTTGGTTTTCCTAGATATGGCTATTACATTGTGATCACTACATCCTATGGATTTGGATACTGCTTTCAAGCACATTTCTGTAGCATTAGTAAAGATGTGATCAATACATGTTGATGATTTAATTCCTGTGCTATTTGTAACTACCCTGGTAGGTTGACTGACAATCTGAACCAGGTTGCAGACACTGGTTACAGTTTGACGTTTTTATTGAGTGAGCAGCTTGATGATAGCCATTCAATATTTAAATCACCCAACAAAATATACCTCCCTATTCATATCACATACATTATCAAGCATTTCACACATATTAACCAGATACTGACAGTTATTACTTGGTGATCTATAGCAGCTTCCCACAAGAATGGGATTTAGGTGAGGGAAATTATCCTGTAGCCATATTACTTCAACAGTATTTAACATTAGATCATGTCTAAGCTTTACAGGAATGTGGTTCTGAATATAGACACGGCAACACTGCCTCCGTTGGCATTTCTGTATTTTTGGTAGATGTTGTAACCATGTAGTGCTACCACTGTATCATCAAAGGTCTAAGTGAGTTTCAGAGATAGTCAGAATATGAATGTCATCTGTTACAAGCAAGATCACTTCATGGACCTTGTTTCTTAGGCTACATATGTTAATATGGGCTTTTTTTTAGCAATTTTCTGGGTCGCTTGATTGTTTGTAATGCTTTATTGAGAAGCTTATCAGAAGTAGACTTACTCATGTTATTTACATTGTAGCTGATGGTGCAGGGTGAGCTGCACAAAGTGGTCTTCCTTCTAGGGGACACCGCCTCAGTGATAACAGTGTAACTGGTTTGTAGGCACATGATTACTGCATGCAACAGCTGTAGGATAAACATAAGTATTCGGTGCAATTAGGGGTACATCAATTAAATTACTTACATTGTGTTTGCCAATGCCCCTAGGATCATGTACATTTGATGCTGCATTATGACGACTCATTGTCATAACGGTAGGAAAAGTCATTGTTTCAACACAGCCTTGAAATGCGTGGACAGAGTCCATGAGCCAAGATGATTTGGATGGTTTCCATCATTCCTATAGAGTATCTTCTGTTTCCAGAAGGTGTCAAAGTTATCAATATAAGTGACTCCAGCAGAGCTACAGTAGTCTTTTATCCAGCTGTGTAATGCCAGCAGTCTGCTGAATCCTTTACACCCGCGGCCCAACGATGGTACTGGACCTGAAATAATTGACAGTTTTTTGGAGTCTTTTAAATCTAAAATCAGGATGGTGTGTGGGGTCAGGGGTCATGACCTAGTGCAGAGTCTTGAGTCTGTAGTGGACCTCCAGGTCTCCGTCAGGCTGGAGCATCCCGAAACCATATCGACTAGGGTTGACCGGAGGAACGGTGGCAGTCGGGTCACACAGCTCCAGGTCCAGCCGGGAGAGGACCATGAACGCAAACCTGACAGTCACAGGGAGGGGAGAAGAGCATGAGTTGAGAGAAAAAAATCAGACCTGAATGTATCTTTGAGTACACAGTTGTAGATAGAATGTAATCTGAATGCAGTCTGCCATGTAATACAATATTTGCATATCTCACATATGGTAAAGCCTAGAGATTGCGACCCCATACTGTATGTCTACAACTGTTCTACCACCTGCCTCTTAATCTCACTGTGGATTAGTAGGATTTGACCTTTAAACTACTAATATCTTCCACAGAAAGGCACACACATCAGCAGTTTGTGATCGTCTTCGAGGACCCCTATACGACTGCACATCGATACAGCATAAACTATAGCACTCAAAGCCGTTAATGGCAATTTCAATAATTTACGACAAATTTAAACTCTATAGAGATACAGGTGTAGGAACTTAGTTTGCTAAATTCCTAGTCAGTTTGCTACAGGAAAATAATCCTACAGCAACAGGACAACAATTATTATGTTGATTATAATTAATGGACATATTTGTATGGATTGATAATTTGTTTCTCAAGGGAGAAACAAGTCTGAAATTGCAAAGTGGAAATGACAAACTTCAGAATCCTTTTTAAACCTCAAAAACACTACAAGTAAAAAAATCCTGCATTGCTGGAAAATGTTCCTGCAACAGAGTGATCAAATTAAGATCCTACATCTGTATGTCACGTTCGTCGTATACATAATGAGCTGACCAAGGCTAAGTAGTGAGTAGAGTTCCACATATTTATTAAAGTGAACCCTCAAAAAGCAAAAGACTAAACAAACATTAAATTCATAGCGCACATGACACTAAACCAAAACAATATCCCACAAACGCAGGTGGGAAAAGGACCACACTAAGTATGATCCCCAATTAGAGGCAACGATCATCAGCTGTCTCCAATTGGGAACCATACTCACACCAACATAGAAATTCTAGACTAGAACACCCCCTAGTCACGCTCTGACCTATTGCACTATAGAGAACCCCAAGGGCTCTCTATGGTCAAGGCGTGACGCTGTACCAAACATTTGACAGCTAAGCAGACAGAATGATTAATATAAATAAAGAACTGATCCTGAAAAGTGGATTTGCTTAGTTGTTTTATACAGCACTACACACTACATATACATAGCCTAAGGTACCGATCTTGATGTGGTTGTAAATGCCTCATTAATCATTAATACCTTACTAATGAACTCATTCATTAGGGAAACATCCATCCAAAAAACGTTATGCAATAGCATAACAAACGTGGAGTGGTTTGGATGTACTAAGCTTAGTGTGAGGTAACCTGCCTCCGGATCTGATTGTGCTGTCTTGCCAACTCCTATGGTCATTGTCAATAACAACAGGTGGAGAATGTCATATTATACTCACTGTTTGATGCCACTGACTGCAAAGTGTCTCCCAACACACATGTTCTTGTCTGCACCCCATGGCATGGTGTAATATTTCAGTCTCTCCCCATCCTTATAGAACTTCTTCTTCTCTGTCCCGTCTGCGTTTAGGAAGCGGTCATATTGAAATGTCTGTAAAGCAGAGAAGAAGAAGAGAAGAAAGTATAAAAGATCGGTGAAGAATCCAGCTGCGAACTGGTCCGTTTGTCACAACTTGGGAAAGCTCATGGGAGACGGTGTGGCCACATTACCATAACGCTGTTTATATAATAGCCTCAGATATGAGGTTTACATCTAATTGTTGTATACGATGAATGAGTGAGTATGATACTGTTTGTATAATTGTGTAATATGATTTTAGACTGTTTAATGAAGAAAAATACAATTCCCTTTTGATTTGAACTAAATCAGAGGACCGCCCCTGAGCCCAGTTAGGGTCAGGCCTCCTGGGATAGCCCCTTTTCTGCCATTCTGAATAAAACCCAACTTTGAGAAATGATCAGCAGACCAAGCTTACCTCAATTACGAGATGGCTAAAGGTTGCAGACCATGTTTTTCTCCATTAGGAGGACAAAGGTTGTAAACCATTGCTGAATCTTTGAACCATACCACGTGGTTAAACTCTTAGACTATCGATACCGACAGAATAAGAACAAGTCTTTGATACTAATTACTAGTCTGCAGCTAGGAATTCAGTATCATTGAATGCGAAGAACGACAACCGCTGAAACACCCATTCTATAACAAATGTCACTTTGAACTATCCCCTCTAACCAAGACAGAGAGAGAGAGGGAGGGGAGATGGACAATTCTACGAAAGACACAAACTTTTCACCAGCGATCAATAAATATATATATTGTAAATATATATATTGATTGCAATTGTTCCCGAATGAGTGAGCGTTCATGTGTAAAGGATTAGCATTTCAATTGTTATAATTATCACTCTGTAGTGACTTCTTAGTCGACCCCCACTTCCCCTTTTGTCTAACAAGCCGCCATGACGGTTTAGCCCACTAGGGCAAATTCTCCTATCATTACATTTACCTTGTTTGTTTGTTTGTTTATGCATTTCTGTGAATTACTTAGTTAGTAATAAATAAAAAATGTAAGACAATTGATGTGTGGATGACTCATAGTGCAGATTGGGTTCGTGCAGATAACCAACTATTTACGACGTTTGGAATGAGACTAACATGAGGTAAAGTAAACAATTAATTAATTCGAAGACTAATTGATCAGATAAAATATCTGAAAAGTTATTTTAGGAAATGATAACTTTGTAATCTGAATATTTTTCCTTGGTGCCCCGACTTCCTAGTTAATTAGTTACGTGATTAATCAGTTGATCGCGTAGTAACTAATTACAGAGAGTCTTTGATAAAAACTATCAGTCTTCAGTTAATGATAGTAAAGACACAACATTTAGATTCATTGTATTAACAGGTGGTGGATTAGACTGAATAGTAATGTCAAATACATCTGTATACTGGTATGCTTCCAGTGCTTAGATTATTCTGACATTATTTCAGGTAACCGTATTGTGCTGTATTACCTGTGGGTCGTGGTGTATCTGAGGGTCCATCTGCGGGCTGAGGAAGGGGAACAGACACACCCTGTCCCCCTGTCTGAGGTGGTACTCCTGTCCACTGGCCAGACGAAGGGTCGTGTTCTGGATCACCTCTCTGTTGATGAGGGCAGCAGCAGTCAGACGCAGGGTCTCGCTCAGAACACTGTCTTTGATTGGGGAAAGGTATCATACACATGATGAGAGAGGGTTGGGAGTGTGTGGGAGTGAAGGAGCTCATAATCATTACCTTTGGCCCAGATTGGTTTATAATGTAAAGTAAACTCCAGTGGTAGACAATGACCATAGGAGTTAGCTATAGCACAAACAGACCTGGCACCAGGCTACATAATCATAACACTAGAGGTATTTCCTTCTGGAAAGCTGTGGATACATAAGAAGAGGATAATATCACATAATAACTTCATTAAACCACTGTTAAAAACATATTTATCCATCTTTACTTATTCAGCTCTCTGAATATCTTTCATTTTTTCACTGGTTATCCCCCCCAGTTCAGAGCTGCAGTTCAATATTTTACAGCATGTCTTTGGCTGGCTGGCAGAGCTAGGCAGAGAGCCCTGAGAGCGCTGAGGTGGAAGAGACAGCGAGTGAATAATAGAGGTTGCCTGGGGCTCTTACCAAAAACAGGTGTGCTGTGGTGCTCCAGTGTGTCCAGAAGGTGGTGCTGTAGGGAGCCGTCCTCCTGCAGAGCCAGGCCTCTGAGCTCCTTCTTCACTGCTCTCATGGCCTCAGGGTTGGTGAGCAGGAAGCCCAGCAGCCAGAAGGCAGCAGGCCCAGCGTTACCCTGGAATAAAACACAACACAGACTCAGTCAGTTCAGAAACAGCAGGTGTATTACAGAGCAGAACTTTAAGGTTTGACAAATCCAACACAGCACTTACTCTGAGCCCATCAAAGACAGTGAACCCATTACCAAGCATGATGTTGCAGTTATACTGCAAGGTTAGACAAAGCAGACACATCAGAGTACATACACTGTACTCTTTGAACACACTGCCAGAAGCCTCAAGGAGAAAATGGAAGTGTGTTTGGAGAAATCTACACACGGATGTTCTCTTTCCCCCCCTTTTCTCTGTCTTTTATTCTCTCTTTTAGTCCTTCCTTACATCATGGTACTGTGGCGTTTCGAGCTGTCAGGTCTGTGTAGACCGGGCGGTCAAAGTCTACAGAGGGCTGAGAAGTCTGTCTGAACAGTCAGACGATAATTGCTGTCGGTTCAGGGAACCTCTCTCTTCACCATTTCCTCTCACAGGTCAGGTCTTCACTGATCCAATGACAGCCAGGGTTAATGCAAGGCAAAGACCAGGTCCAGTGGCTCTCTGAGTGACTCACTGGCCTGTCCCATCACAGATCCCATATGATGAACACTAGGCTCCACAAACTGGAATGCTTCATCTCAGTTTACTTTAGGGGGAACAGTAGGAGTCTTACAGTATAAATAGTCAATGAATATGCTGCATGTTTTTACTGACATTTTAGTGTTTTCCTGCAAATCAAGAATACATTAAGATTCAAAAACTTGGAATTCTATTTGAAAATTCACTGGTGTACACAGTAAGACACTTTGTTTCCTCCTCAACTCTTCTGAGTGTGTATTTGTGTACTGGTGTAGTTGTGTTGACAGCAGGGGAGCAGTCGAGTGTGTGATGGACTGAATATGACACTAGCTCAGAGATTCACTGGGCTGTGGAACTGCCTCCACCCCAATCCCCAACAACACATACAGAGCCATAAACATAAAGCTCTCATAACTATGTTGCAATACATTTTTATATTTTGTATCAACATGAGAGCATTTTGGGTGTAAAGCATGTGACGAAGCATCTGCGATGGAAGAGACTGAAATTCAGTCAGTATTGTATTTTACACTGAGGAAGCCTACCTCTTCTCTGTGTGACTGGTCGTGACAGAAACTACAACACACTACCTTCTCCTCACCCTCAGTTCTAATATGTTTCAGTGGTGCTCCTCTTCCTGAAACTGTCTAACTGTGACTGGGCCAGATTCCCAGCAGAACAAACATCAATAAGCAGGATACACTGATGCTAAGAGACAAGCTGCCCTCTCCTATCCCAGCCTGGCAAGGGATTCAAGGTCCACAGAGACAGAGGTACCATCTTGGCCAAGGACTCTCTAGCACTCCCCTGGTCTGAGTAGGCCAACTAGGGCTCCAGTGCTCCAGGCTGAACAGAGCACCAAAAGTGCCAAAGGGAGCAGAGAGGGCCTGGTACTAATGGCACCTGTGCGTCTTTGCTGCTCTGAAACTTATGGTGAGACAAGTGCCAGACAGACAGACAGACAGCACACTAGCTCTCCCATCTGGCCACACAGTGCAACAACAGCTCATTCATCACAACTTGTTGGGACTGGTTTGAGGAAGGAAGCCACAAGGAACCTATTATTAAACCACCTCTGGAGCTCATGAATATAGAGTTGGAGACAACTTCATTGCTGTGATCTATATTGGATTTTGACATCAACATTTACCTCTAAATTGTCCTTAAATTTGCACACTAGGCCTAATTTCTTGATCTCAATTTGAGAACATATTCTGATGCCTCAGATGTATTCTGACACATTTGTCCATTTCTGTTTGAAATTAGACAGGTTGGTTTGTGTGTCCTGCCAACTCTTCTTTTTTCCACAGAGGGCTGTGATCTGTGCTGTTCTGGAACGTGTGGACCCATTGTCTAAGAAAACACATAACTCCAAACAGGTGCCATGGAAACACATTAATGGAAACCTTTTTCACATTCATTACTTCTTACATAATGGCATCATGAGTCAACTGTGCTGACATGGACATTATGAGTCATTGGGAGAGAAAAATCCTGTGAACTCATTCATGCCAGGGCCACTAGTAGCAAAGAAGGCACAGGAAGAGAAGGTGGATTTGGTCATCGGGGTGTGTCAGAACATTGTGTGAAAGGATTAGTCTGTTCTGTCTTCTGTCACCTGGGTGGCCCAGAGCTGAAGCAGCATGGCTCGTCTCTGCATCTCTGTGTCCACTCCTTCCCTCTGTAGATGCCTGAGGTAACTCTGCTGCCAGGAGCTGCTGTCTGACCCATGATCTATGCTCTCTGACCCCTTTCCTCTGCTCAGCCAGGCTGGGGACAGCAGCTCCCACAGTCGCTCCTGGGACAGGCTTGCTGTCCTCTTCTCCTCTATCGACATAGAGAGAGAGACACAGGTTAGAGAGGCCAGATCACACACAGAGAGACAGGCAGACAGATAAACAGGCAGACAGAGAAACTGTAACGATTCTCTTCTTGTGAAGTAGAGGCGGACCAAAGCGCAGCGTGGTGGTTGTTCATTGTAATTTATTGACGACACTATACATGAACAAACTAACGAAAAAACAAGAAACGTGAGAACTCAAAACAGCCCTGTCTGGTGCAAACACAAAAACAGGAACAATCACCCCCAAACACACAGTGAAACCCAGGCTACCTAAATATGGTTCCCAATCAGAGACAATGACGAACACCTGCCTCTGATTGAGAACCATATCAGGCCGAACATAGAACTAGACAAACTAGACATGAAACATAGAATGCCCACTCAGATCACACCCTGACCAACCACAACATAGAAATATACAAAGTAAACTATGGTCAGGGTGTGACAGTACCCCCCCCCCAAGGTGCGGACTCCGGCCGCAAAACCTGAACCTATAGGGGAGGGTCTGGGTGGGCATCTGTCCGCGGAGGCGGCTCTGGCGCTGGACGTGGACCCCACTCCATAATAGTCTTTGTCCACCTCCTTAGCGTCCCTAGATAGGTGACCCTCCTAAGAGACAGCTCGGGACAGAGGGACAGCTGCTCGGGACAGAGGGACAGCTGCTCGGGACAGAGGGACAGCTGCTCGGGACAGAGGGACAGCTGCTCCGGGCGGAGGGGCTGTAGCGGCCCCTGGCTGACTGGCGGCACTGGCGGCCCCTGGCTGACTGGCGGCCCCTGGCTGACTGGCGGCACTGGCGGCCCCTGGCTGACGGGCGGCACTGGCGGCCCCTGGCTGACGGGCGGCACTGGCGGCCCCTGGCTGACGGGCGGCACTGGCGGCCCCTGGCAGACGGGCGGCACTGGCGGCTCCTGGCAGACGGGCGGCACTGGCGGCGCTGGGCAGACGGGCGGCACTGGCGGCGCTGGGCAGACGGGCGGCACTGGCGGCGCTGGGCAGACGGGCGGCACTGGCGGCGCTGGGCAGACGGGCGGCACTGGCGGCGCTGGGCAGACGGGCGGCGCTGGGCAGACGGGCGGCGCTGGGCAGACGGGCGGCGCTGGGCAGACGGGCGGCGCTGGCGGCGCTGGGCAGACGGGCGGCACTGGGCAGACGGGCGGCACTGGCGGCGCTGGGCAGACGGGCGGCGCTGGCGGCGCTGGGCAGACGGGCGGCGCTGGCGGCGCTGGGCAGACGGGCGGCGCTGGGCAGACGGGAAGCTCCGGCAGAGGCGCCGGGCAGACGGGAAGCTCCGGCAGAGGCGCCGGGCAGACGGGAGGCTCCGGCAGAGGCGCCGGGCAGACGGGAGGCTCCGGCAGAGGCGCCGGACAGGCGGGAGGCTCCGGCAGAGGCGCCGGACAGGCGGGAGGCTCCGGCAGAGGCGCCGGACAGGCGGGAGGCTCCGGCAGAGGTGCCTGACAGGCGGGAGGCTCCGGCAGAGGCGCCTGACAGGCGGGAGGCTCCGGCAGAGGCGCCGGACAGGCGGGAGGCGCCGGACAGGCGGGAGGCTCCGGCAGAGGCGCCGGACAGGCGGGAGGCTCCGGCAGAGGCGCCGGACAGGCGGGAGGCTCCGGCAGAGGCGCCGGACAGGCGGGAGGCTCCGGCAGAGGCGCCGGACAGGCGGGAGGCTCCGGCAGAGGCGCCGGACAGGCGGGAGGCTCCGGCAGCGGCGCCGGACAGGCGGGAGGCTCCGGCAGAGGCGCCGGACAGGCGGGAGGCTCCGGCAGAGGCGCCGGACAGACGGGAGGCTCCGGCAGCGCTGGAGAGGAGGAAGGCTCTGGTAGCGCCGGAGAGGCGGGAGACTCCGGCAGCGCTGGAGAGGAGGAAGGCTCTGGACGGATGGGCCGGAGAGACAGCCTGGTACGGGGAGCTGCCACCGGAGGGCTGGGGTGTGGAGGTGGTGACGGATAGACCGGGCCGTGCAGGCGCACTGGAGCTCTTGAGCACCGAGCCTGCCCAACCTTACCCGGTTGAATGGTCCCGGTCGCCCTGCCAGTGCGGCGAGGTGGAATAGCCCGCACTGGGCTATGCAGGCGAACCGGGGACACCGTGCGCAAGGCTGGTGCCATGTAAGCCGGCCCAAGGAGACGCACTGGAGACCAGATGCGTAGAGCCGGCTTCATGGCACTTGGCTCGATGCCCACTCTAGCCCGGCCGATACGCGGAGCTGGAATGTACCGCACCGGGCTGTGCACCCGCACTGGGGACACCGTGCGCTCCACAGCATAACACGGTGCCTGCCCGGTCTCTCTAGCCCACCGGTAACCACAGGAAGTTGGCTCAGGTCTCCTACCTGGCGTAGCCATACTCCCTGTTAGCCCCCCCCCCCAAGAAATTTTTGGGGCTGACTCCCGGGCTTCCATCCACGACGCCGCGCTGCCTCCTCATACCAGCGCCTCTCCGCTTTCGCCGCCTCCCGTTCTTCCTTGGGGCGGTGATACTCTCCTGGCTGAGCCCAAGGTCCTTTACCGTCTAATTCGTCCTCCCATGTCCATACCTCCTCGCGCTGCTCCTGCTGCTGCTTTTTCCTTTGCCCATTACCACACCGCTTGGTCCTGTTGTGGTGGGTGATTCTGTAACGATTCTCTTCTTGTGAAGTAGAGGCGGACCAAAGCGCAGCGTGGTGGTTGTTCATTGTAATTTATTGACGACACTATACATGAACAAACTAACGAAAAAACAAGAAACGTGAGAACTCAAAACAGCCCTGTCTGGTGCAAACACAAAAACAGGAACAATCACCCCCAAACACACAGTGAAACCCAGGCTACCTAAATATGGTTCCCAATCAGAGACAATGACGAACACCTGCCTCTGATTGAGAACCATATCAGGCCGAACATAGAACTAGACAAACTAGACATGAAACATAGAATGCCCACTCAGATCACACCCTGACCAACCACAACATAGAAATATACAAAGTAAACTATGGTCAGGGTGTGACAGAAACAAATAAACACAGATATGTACACAGAGAGACAGACAGGCAGAGAGACAGGCAAACAGAGACAGGTACACAGAGATGACAGGCAGACAGAGAGACAGGAAAACAGAGACAGCTACATAGAAAGACAGGCAGACAGAGAGACAGGTACAGAGAAACAACTGGTGTTTATGAATAGATAAATACTGTATACATATGAGTAATGTATGACTACATATTGTACATTAGATTAAGCTCTATATTATGTACCTTGCTTAAGGGTTGAACGAGCCAGTTTTGTGAGAAGACCATCGAACTTGCGGAACTCTTTGTAGACAGCAGTGAGTTCAGTGACGTTGTTGCTTTTCTCTGTACCAAAGAGTGTGAGATACCCAGCCCTATAAGGACAGAAATAAGTGTAACTCTTGTGTAAGAGTAACTCTTGTGTGTTAGAGTTATGCAATTTGGTCCAGGCATGATACTCTAATTTGACCCTAAATTAACCCCCAGGCCAGTGACCCTGAAACATTTCTGATGTTACCTGAAGAGCAGGATGACTATTAACACATGTACAGTAGCTGGCCAGCACAGACATAATTTATTTCTGGTTTTTACCTGAAGAGCAGGCTGTAACAGAGGCTGAAAAGTCCGTCCTGCCTCCACTCTGCTGGGCTACAGCTCCTCTCCTCTTCTCTTAGCAGGGTCTGGAGGTGGAGGTGCATGCTGCTGCTTAGTCTGGCCAGGCTGGGGCCCTGGAAGTGCCTGGATATGATGGAGAGGACAGATTATTGCTACATGTTAACACAGATGGAATTAGATGAATGTGTATGTAGTCTTCTGGTGGAGATGAATTTCTTATTAGTTAGAATATAAGAAAATAGAAAATAAACTATTGTCCTTGACAGGGAACTGTACATTACGGTGTGAGGTCAGGTGTGTGTGGATAGGTGTGAGATCAGGTGTGAGGTCAGGTGTGTTTGGATAGGTGTGAGATCAGGTGTGAGGTCAGGTGGGTGTGGATAGGTGTGAGGTCAGGTGTGAGGTCAAGTGTGAGGTCAAGTGTGAGATTATGTGTGTGTGGATAGGTCAGGTGTGAGGTCATGGGTGTTTGTGGATAGGTGTGAGGTCAAGTGTGAGGTCATGTATGTGTGGATAGGTGTAAGGTCAGGTGTGAGGTCAAGTGTGAGGTCAAGTGTGAGGTCATGTATGTGTGGATAGGTGTGAGGTCAGGTGTGAGGTCATGTGTGTGTGGATAGGTGTGAGGTCAAGTGTGAGGTCATGTGTGTGTGGATAGGTGTGAGGTCAGGTGTGAGGTCATGTGTGTGTGGATAGGTGTGAGGTCAGGTGTGAGGTCATGTGTGTGTGGATAGGTGTGAGGTCAGGTGTGTGTGGATAGGTGTGAGTTCAGGTGTGAGGTCATGTGTGTGTGGATAGGTTTGAGGTCAGGTGTGAGGTCATGTGTGTGTGGATAGGTGTGAGTTCAGGTGTGAGGTCATGTGTGTGTGGATAGGTGTGAGGCCATTTGCATACAGGTCTAGAACACCTACTGTTCCATCCAGGCCCTCTCTGTGTCTGGGTTGTGATTGGGTAGTCTCAGGTTGAAGATCCTCTGCTTCAGGACCTGGGCATAGCGACTGAAGTCCAGAGAGGCTGTGTCATCGAGGACTGCGTCATAGGAGTTAGGGTCCAGCAGTACGGTGATGTAATGACCACAAACGCGCACCTGGAAGACATTATTTTAAACGTTAAAGTCATGGCATTGTCTATGCACGACTGTCAGAGTCACATTACACATTACAATAGTATTGTTTGTGAAAGCAAAAGCAATGTGAATTGGAGATGCACATAGCACTAGATGCCATAAAGTTGAAAGAAGCGTTTGAAAGTCAAATAACTTCTACAGGTTCACAGCAACCTATGTCACTAACAAAGACAAAGAAAGTGTTGAAGACTGACGAGGTACACAGGTACCTGGTCACAAAAATGTATAGAGAATCTTACCGTAAAAATGTCACCATGTTTTTGTTTCATCCGTGTTAGGAACTTTGCAGCATCTTTTCCAAACTCCAGGGCATGACCCAGCCATGGAATAAAGCCTTTGACTAATGGTGGCTCATTTTTCTTTCTGGGAGAAACAGACATACAGTTGCCAACCAAGATTAACCCTTCACCTCCCACACAAAACCAACTGGTTTCAGAGCTACAGTTAGGGAGATGCCCTAAAGTAGTTGAATGTGTGGGCTCTCCTTGAGCTGTTCTTGTCTATTAATATCCTGTATCATGTCATGTTTTACGTTTTGTGTGGACTGCAGGAAGAGTAGCTGCTGAATTATAGATATCCTAATAAATATCAAAAAAATGACTAACAATAGTACTGCAGTGTAGACATATGACATAGGGTTAACAATGGGTTTTGACTAACCATATAATCGTGGTCTAATGGTCTACGCTGCGTGTTCAACAATGTTGTATAATCAGTGAGACATTTATAACCCTGACATTCTTTTCATGAATTGGGTTCTGTGTAGAAAGTCAATCTCTTTGTAACTGAGGAAGTAAGACATTTGTTACGGTTTTCACAGCAATGTTCAATATTAGGAAGAGAACACGTTTACAATATAACTTAAATATACAGTTGTACTCAGAAGTTGACATACACTTAGGTTGGAGTCATTAAAACTTGTTTTTCAACCACTCCACAAATTTCTTGTTAACAAACTATCGTTTTGGCAAGTCGGCTAGGACATCTACTTTGTGCATGACACAAGTCACTTTTCCAACAATTGTTATCAGACATATTATTTCACTTATAATTCACTGTATCACAATTCCAGTGGGTCAGAAGTGTACATACACTAAGTTGACTGTGCCTTTAAACAGCTTGGGAAATTCCAGAAAATTATGTCATGGTTTTAGAAGCTTCTGATAGAATAATTTACATCATTCGAGTTAATTGGAGGTGAACCTGTGGATGTTTTTCAAGGACTACCTTCAAACTCAGTGTCTCTTTGCTTGACATCATGGGAAAATCTAAATAAATCAGCCAAGACCTCAGAAAAAGAATTGTAGACCTCCACAAGTCTGATTCATCCTTGGGAGAAATTTCCTAACGCCTGAAGGTACCACGTTCATCTGTACAAACAATAGTACGTAGCCGTCATACTAGACATGAACGTACTTTGGTGCGAATAGTGCAAATCAATCCCATAACAACAGCAAAGGACCTTATGAAGATGCTGGAGGAAACAGGTACAAAAGTATCTATATCCACAGTAAAACGAGTCCAATATCGACATAACCTGAAAGGCCGCTCAGCAAGGAAGAAGCCCCTGCTCCAAAACCACCATAAAAAAGCCAGACTACTGTTTGCAACTGCACATGGGGACGAAGATCGTACTATTTGGAGAAATGTCCTCTGGTCTGATGAAACAAAAATAAAACTGTTTGGCCATAATGACCATCATTATGTTTGGAGGAAGAAGGGGGAGGCTTGCAAGCCGAAGAACACCATCCCAAATGTGAAGCACAGGGTTGGCGGCATCATGTTGTGGTGGTGTTTTGATGCAGGAGGGACTGGTGCACTTCACAAAATAGATGGCATCATGAGGGAGGGAAATTACGTGGATATATTGAAGCAACATCTCAAGACATCCGTCAGGAAGTTAAAGCTTGGTCGCAAATGAGTCTTCCAAATGGACAATGTCCCCAAGCATACTTCCAAAGTTGTGACAAAATGGCTTAAGGACAACAAAGTCAAGGTATTGGAGTGGCCATCACAAAGCCCTGACCTCAATCCTATAGAAAATGTGTGGGCAGAACTGAAAAAGCCTGTGCGAGCAACGAGGCCTATAAACCTGGCTCAGTTACACCAGCTCTGTCAGGAGGAATGGGCCACAATTCACCCAACTTACTGTAAGAAGCTTGTGGAAGGCTACCTGAAACGTTTGCCCCAATTTATAGGCCATGCTACCAAATACTAATTGAGTGTATGTAAACTTCTGACCCACTGGGAATGTGATGAAAGAAATAAAAGCTGAAATAAACCATTCTCTCTACTATTATTCTGACATTTCACATTCTTAAAATAAAGTGGTGATCCTAACTGACCTAAGACAGGGAATTTTTACTAGGATTAGATGTCAGGAATTGTGAAACACGGAGTTTAAATGTATTTTGCTAAGGTGTATGTAAACCTCCGACTTCAACTGTATCAAGTTACACTGACAAATTACACCTAAATTATTTTCAATGTTTTGTTTTGCAATCCAAATGTTCAAGAAATATGAAGAACAATTACCTTGTGCGGGAAGAGTAAAGCATGATGAGAGCGAGCAGACCACTGACCATTAAAAGTATAGTCCAAAACATTTTCCCTGTTAAAAAAGAGATTGATAGTGTTATGTGTTCCTCTGGAGATGTGGGCTTTATAGTCAAGTGGCAGCCCTACAGTAGAACAGAGGCGTGGGGTGGAGGTGGGCGGGGTTGGTGACAGGTGTGTGTCATCTTAGTTTCTCTCTGTCAGTGGAGCTCTATCAACATGTTGTCTGCATGACAACAAGGGAACTGAAATGAAAATCCTCCATAAGTATTTCTCAAGAATGATTCAAACATATATATTTGGTCATTCTCTGCAGATGTTCCTAACAGAAAAGTGAATTGTCTTAAACATCTCCTTACTGTTGTGTGTGAAAAAAAGGTCATACTTTATGTTCTAAAATCCCATTTAGTCCTATAATTATAATTGGTACTTGGCAGTTGCTCCTGAACAGAAAAGTACCTAATCTGAATCATCTCTCCTCTGTTGACTTATCCTGTCTCTCTCAACCATCAGAGTAAGAACATTCCATTACAATGAGAGAACCTATATAAAGGGACTCCTCCTCTTCTACTTCTAGAGCTCTTGTAAAGACATGCCTCTCTCTACTCTGCTGTCTACTTTTTCACAAACATCATGTTCAGCAATACATCTTTGCAGCAAGGATTCACACTGCCTTGAGAATGGTTGTGAATATTGTGTGACAGTTTGGCAAATGGCAGTTTATTTTTCCACACATGCTTGATGATTAAGCTGACATTGAACCCACACAAAGCAGAACTTGTGCTATTTCGAGTATGCAATAATGGGGAGAAACACAGGAATCTCACCACTGAATTTTCATTTAAAAATGGTTGAAAGTTCAAATGGGAATACAATATCAGCTATTTTGCTTATTTATTCAACAGATTGAAGTTTTATCCCTGTGCTTCCTAACAGCAGAACCAAATGAACTTGATTGCAGATGAGAATACATTAAAAGTACATGGTGCAAGTGTTCCAAAACATTTGAGATTATGTGCAGATTATCACAGCATTTGTGAAGATTTCCACAGACCTACGTTGTCCTATGATTGCTATCTTGAACATGCATGCTTTATATAATTGCATAAGAAGACATTTAAAGTTATTGTTACCTCAACATGTGGCTATGGATGTGTTACTCATTTTAATGTTGAATGTTAATGTTAATGTTGAATATCCGGTTGTAGCAAACTGGCTCTAACTAAGATCCTACGTATGTATACTCCGAGTCGATACATCACATGAAGGATTTCCCTTTGACCGCGTCCACAAATTGGGGAAAACAACTTCATTGTAGATTTTTTGTTATACAGAAAGAAAAAAACACAAGGAAAAACTGCTGTTGTTCCTCTGTGGAGAAAAGGTACAAAAAAAGACACTCCTCAGTAAAAGGCACATGACAGCCAGCTTGGAGTTTGACAAAAGGCACCTAAAGACTCTCAGACCATGAGAAACAAGATGCTCTGGTCTGATGAAACCAAGATTGAACTCTGTTCTGAATGCCAAGAGTCACACCTGGAGGAAACCTGGCACCATCCCTACCGTGAAGCATAGTGATGGCAGCATCATGCTGTGGGGATTTTTTTCAGCTGCAGGGACTGGGAGACAAAGATGAGCGGAGCAAAGAACAGAGATCCTTGATTAAAACCTGCTCCAGAGCGCTCAGTACCTCAGACTGGGGTGAAGGTTCACCTTCCAACAGGACAACAACCCTAAGCACAACCAAGACAACACAGGAGTGGCTTCGGGACGAGTCTCTGAATGTCCTTGAGTGGCCCAGCCAGAGCCCAGACTTGAACCCGATCGAACATCTCTGGAGAGACCTGAAAATAGCTTTGCAGCAACGCTCCCCATCGCTACCTTGTCTCATAACATTTCGTATTATTCTGTACGTAAATCTAAGACATTCCATTTAGTATCATATGTTACGTTTGGTATGGTTACATAAGGCAAAATCAAAAGTAGGGTGGTTGGTCGGGTGGATGATTGGGTTTGCAACTTTTCAACTACTTACTACTTTTTATCTATTTTGCAACTACTTAGCATGTTAGCTAACCCTTCCTCTAACCCTACCCTAACCTTAACCCTAACCTAACTCCTAAACTTAACCCTAACCCTAACCCCTACCATAGCTAAAGTTAGCAAGCTAGCTAACGTTAGCACCTAGCTAGAATTCGTAACACATCATATCTTTGAAAATTTGTAACGTACAGTACGTTTTGCAAATTCGTAACATATTGGACATTTGCAAACTTGCAATACAGTGCCTTGCGAAAGTATTCGGCCCCCTTGAGCTTTGCGACCTTTTGCCACATTTCAGGCTTCAAACATAAAGATATAAAACTGTATTTTTTTGTGAAGAATCAACAACAAGTGGGACACAATCATGAAGTGGAACGACATTTATTGGATATTTCAAACTTTTTTAACAAATCAAAAACTGAAAAATTGGGCGTGCTAAATTATTCAGCCCCCTTAAGTTAATACTTTGTAGCACCACCTTTTGCTGTGATTACAGCTGTAAGTCACTTGGGGTATGTCTCTATCAGTTTTGCACATCGAGAGACTGAAATTTTTTCCCATTCCTCCTTGCAAAACAGCTCGAGCTCAGTGAGGTTGGCTGGAGAGCATTTGTGAACAGCAGTTTTCAGTTCTTTCCACAGATTCTCGATTGGATTCAGGTCTGGACTTTGACTTGGCCATTCTAACACCTGGATATGTTTATTTTTGAACCATTCCATTGTAGATTTTGCTTTATGTTTTGGATCGTCTTGTTGGAAGACAAATCTCCGTCCCAGTCTCAGGTCTTTTGCAGACTCCATCAGGTTTTCTTCCAGAATGGTCCTGTATTTGGCTCCATCCATCTTCCCATCAATTTTAACCATCTTCCCTGTCCCTGCTGAGGAAAAGCAGGCCCAAACCATGATGCTGCCACCACCATGTTTGACAGTGGGCATGGTGTGTTCAGGGTGATGAGCTGTGTTGCTTTTACGCCAAACATAACGTAATAACATAATGTTGCCAAAAAGTTCAATTTTGATTTCATCTGACCAGAGCACCTTCTGCACCAGCGAAGGATGTTTGGTGTGTCTCCCAGGTGGCTTGTGGCCAACTTTAAACAACACTTTTTATGGATATCTTTAAGAAATGGCTTTCTTTTCTTTCTCTTCCATAAAGGCCAGATTTGTGCAATATACAACTGATTGTTGTCCTATGGACAGAGTCTCCCACCTCTGCAGTTCATCCAGAGTGATCATGGGCCTCTTGGCTGCATCTCTGATCAGTCTTCTCCTTGTATGAGCTGAAAGTTTAGAAGGACGGCCAGGTCTTGGTAGATTTGCAGTGGTCTGATACTCCTTCCATTTCTTTTTTTTTTTTCTCCCCAATTTCGTAGTATCCAATTGTAGTAGCTACTATCTTGTCTCATCGCTACAACTCCTGTACGGGCTCGGGAGAGACGAAGGTTGAAAGTCATGCGTCCTCCGATACACAACCAACCAAGCCGCTGCTTCTTTAACACAGCGCACATCCAACCCGGAAGCCAGCCGCACCAATGCGCCAGAGGAAACACCGTGCACCTGGCCACCTTGGCTAGCGTACACTGCGCCCAGCCCGCCACAGGAGTCGCTGGTGCGCGATGAGACAAGGACACCCCTACCGACCAAGCCCTCCCTAACCCGGGCGACGCTAGGCCAATTGTGCGTCGCCCCACGGACCTCCCGGTCGCGGCCGGTTACGACAGAGCCTGGGCGCGAACCCAGGACTCTGATGGCACAGCTGGCGCTGCAGTACAGCGCCCTTAACCACTGCGCCACCCGGGAGGCCCTACTCCTTCCATTTCAATATTATCGCTTGCACAGTGCTCCTTGGGATGTTTAAAGCTTGGGAAATCTTTTTGCATCCAAATCCGGCTTTAAACTTCTTCACAACAGTATCTCGGACCTGCCTGGTGTGTTCCTTGTTCTTCACGATGCTCTCTGCGCTTTTAACGGATCTCTGAGACTATCACAGTGCAGGTGCATTGATACGGAGACTTGATTACACACAGGTGGATTGTATTTATCATCATTAGTCATTTAGGTCAACATTGGATCATTCAGAGATCCTCACTGAACTTCTGGAGAGAGTTTGCTGCACTGAAAGTAAAGAGGCTGAATAATTTTGCACGCCCAATTTTTCAGTTTTTGATTTGTTAAAAAAGTTTGAAATATCCAATAAATGTCGTTCCACTTCATGATTGTGTCCTACTTGTTGTTGATTCTTCACAAAACAATACAGTTTTATATCTTTATGTTTGAAGCCTGAAATGTGGCAAAAGGTCGCAAACTTCAAGGGGGCCGAATACTTTCGCAAGGCACTGTATATAACACGATTTGCTAATTCATAACATATAGTACATTTTGCAAATTCGGAACATATAATACAAATTGTAATTCTTTACATATCATATGAAATGGGTGATGGATATTCACAAATTAATATACCAATACGAAACGTAACATATCATACTAAGTGGAGTGTCTTGGATTTACATCACAGAATAATTTAAAATGCTCTGGTGCCAGGTTGTTGAACAGGGTATGGTAGTAGGTGCCAGGCGTACCAGTTTGTGTAATGAACTGCTACGCTGCTGGGTTTTTCACGCTCAGCAGTTTCCTGTGTATCAAGGATGGTCCACCACCCAAAGGACCTCCATTCAACTTGACACAACTGTGGGAAGCATGGGGAGTCAACATGGGCCAGAATCCCTGTGGAACGCTTTTGACACCTTGTAGAGGCCATGCCCAGATGAATTGAGGCTGTTCTGAGGGCAAAATGGAGGGGTTTAACTCAACATTATGCTAGTGTTCCTCATTTTTGGTATACTCAGTATATACCTGCAGTAATAGTGGAATTATAGTTTTTCACAGTATTACTTAACCGCCAGTGTTGTGATTGACTGTAATATTCGCCTATTGATTGGACCAAAACAGAAAGTGAAAGGCTCAAGCGCTAATTGAGCCTTTTACTTTCGGGTTTTGGTCCACCAGCTTCAAACAGCTATAAAAACAATATATATTTTTTAGATGGTACAATGAATCCCTACACTATTCACTATTCTTGTTTTCTCACATAAACTGAAATTGAGCGAACAGTGTTGAATTTTATCAACCAGGAAATGACAGAAGGATTTCCACTAGATAACACAGCCACAATGTCAAAACAGCTTTCCCATTTTGACAACAGATGTTGCTCCAGCGGGAGAAATCAATAGGTGAAAATCACAGCCAATCACAACACGGGCAGGGAAGTAATACTGTGAAAAACTATTGTTCCACTATTAGCGACAGATATTTCACTATCCACTCCAATTTGCATACAGCCCAAACAGATCCACATATGATTCAATCTCTATTGCACTCCACAGTGCCCATTCACACATGGACAAAAATAACACCTATGTGAGAATGCTATTCATTGACTACAGCCCACGTTCAACACCATAGTGCCCTCAAAGCTCCTCACTAAGCTAAGGACCCTGGGACTAAACACCTCCCTCTGTAACTGGATCCTGGACTTCCTGACGGGCCGCCTTCAGTTGGTAAGGGTAGATAACAACACATAAGCCACGCTGATTTTCAACACGGGGGCCCCTTAGGGGTGCATGCTCAGTCCCTTCCTGTTCTCCCTGTTCACTCATAACTGCGCGGCCAGGCACGACTCCAACACCATCATTAAGTTTGCCGATGACACAAAAGTGATCACCGACAACGATGAGGCAGGCTATAGGGAGGAGGTCAGAGACCTGACCGTGTGGTGCAAGGACAACAACCTCTCTCTCAACATGATCAAGACTAAGGAGATTATTGTGGACTACAGGAAAAGGAGGACCGAGCACGCCCCCATTCTCATCGACAGGGCTGTAGTTGAGCAGGTTGAGAGCTTCAAGTTCCTTGGCGTCCACATCCACATCAAAGTAACAGTCATGAAGACTGCTGCTCTTTAATTATATGTTATTCTTATCTCTAACTTTTTTGGGGTATTTTCTTAAAATTGCGTTGTTGGTTAAGGGCTTGCAAGTAAACATTTCAACTGTTGTATTCGGTGCATGTGACGAATGCAATTTGATTTGGATTTGATATGTCCAGGCTGTCACGCCCTAATCTGTTTCACCTGTTCTTTGTGCTTGTCTCCACCCCCCTCCAGGTGTCGCCCATTTTCCCTATCATCCCCTGTGTATTTATACCTGTGTTCTCTGTCTGTTTGTTGCCAGTTCGTCTTGTTCGTTCAAGCTTACCAGCATTTTTCCTGTCAGTGCCCATCGTTTCCCAGCCTCTCTTTCATAGTCCTCCTGGTTCTTGGCCTTTGCATGTCCTGACCCTGTACCGGCCTGTCTGACCTTTCTGGCTGAGCCTGCCTGCCGTCCTGTACCTTTGCTCCACCTCTGGATAACTGAACTCTGCCTGACCCTGAGTCCGCCTGCCGCCCTGTACCTTTACCTTACCCTGGATCTTCGACCATTGCCTGCTGTGACCTGTCTTGCCTGTCCCTGTTGCTACAATAAACATTGTTACTTCGACAGTCTGCTTGAAAATAAAGGAGAGCCGCACACTCTAGAGTCTGCATCTAGGTCTTACCTTGATTCCTGATACAGGCTGTATCACAGCCCAGCGTCGTACGGGTTTGGTCGGGGTAGGCCGTCATTGTAAATAAGAATTGGTTCTTAACTGACTTGCCTAGTAAAATAAAAAATGTACACATTTTTAAAAAGTATTATGGACATTTTCTGAAATTACAGTGCGAAAATAAAATAAATATCCTACTTGTAGCACATTTAATGTTGCTTAGTGTGAACACTCAGGAGCAGGCGATGTTGACAATGACTCTTTAGACATGTTGAGCTTTTCTTTAATGTTATTTTGAATTGACTAAAACAAGCAGACAACAAGAGAATTGTGAATTGTTTTTTTTCTATGAGCCAATGGGGTAACCTAGGTAACCAAAGCTTGTTTTCCCCACAGGCGGGCAGGACCGTAACATTCTATCTAACACTGATTGGGACTATAGAGGGGCTGGAATATGTGAAAACCCACATTATTTATGTAGATTATGTGAAACCCTATTTAGATCACTGTCTCCTTGGCTCTGTTTACTGCTGAGTGTTCTGTGGTGTGTACTGGTACTGCTCAGTATGCTGTGTGTATTTGTCATGGTAGAAGTTTTCCACTTGAAGCATATTCTGTCAGTGTATGCTTTTCCCAGCAGAGGGCAGCTTGATGCTGGTTGACCATGTAGAAGCAGCACAGTGAAATGCCATGCTTTGTAACCACTTCAATAACCGCCAAAATAAATATCAGGAAATCAACTACATACACTGATAAAAACACATGTGTATGATAAAGACTGTGTCCAGAGAAGTAGGGGACTCATACATAGCCTAAACCTATAGGATGCCAGGAGCTTATAATGTGATAATAGATTATAAAATAGCCATTCCCACAAGACAACAACACATTCCGTTGTGCTTTGGAGCAATGACAGCGAATGCTGACATTACACAAAATCCACTAGTATTATCAAATGTAATATTTGTCTAACTTATTATGGACCATCTTCAAACAGTCGAGTCATGAAGCACTAAAGACGGGATCTGAGACGCCGAAGCTTCCCACCATTAGCTCTGACAAATTGAAAACTCTCGTCATTGGCAACTCCATTACCCACAGACTTAAAACAAATCATCCAGCTATCATACACTGTTTACCAGGGGGCAGGGCTACCGACGTTAAGGCTAATCTGAAGATGATGCTGGCTAAAGCTAAAACTGGCGAGTGTAGAGAGTATAGAGATATTGTTATTCACGTTTGCACCAACGACGTTAGGATGAAACAGTCAGAGATCACCAAGCGCAACATAGCTTCAGTGTGTAAATCAGCTAGAAAGATGTGTCGGCATCGAGTAATTGTCTCTGGCCCCCTCCCAGTTAGGGGGAGTGATGAGCTCTACAGCAGAGTCTCACAACTCAATCGCTGGTTGAAAACTGTTTTCTGCCCCTCCCAAAAGATAGAATTTGTAGATATTTGGCCCTCTTTCTGGGACTCACCCACAAACAGTACCAAGCCTGACCTGCTGAGGAGTGACGGACTCCATCCTAGCTGGAGGGGTGCTCTCATCTTATCTACCAACATAGATAGGGCTCTAACTCCTCTAGCTCCACAATGAAATAGGGTGCATGCCAGGCAGCAGGCTGTTAGCCAGCCTGCCAGCTTAGTGGAGTCTGCCACTAGCACAGTCAGTGTAGTCAGCTCAGCTATCCCTATTGAGACCGTTTCTGTGCCTCGACCTAGGTTGGGCAAAACTAAACATGGCGGTGTTCGCCATAGCAATCTCACTAGGATAAAGACCTCCTCCATTCCTGTCATTATTGAAAGAGATCATGATACCTCACATCTCAAAATAGGGCTACTTAAAGTTAGATCCCTTACTTCAAAGGCAATTATAGTCAATGAACTAATCAATGGTCATAATCTTGATGTGATTGGCCTGACTGAAACATGGCTTAAGGCTGATGAATTTACTGTGTTAAATGAGGCCTCACCTCCTGGCTACACTAGTGACCATATCCCCCGTGCATCCCGCAAAGGCGGAGGTGTTGCTAACATTTACCATAGCAAATTTAAATTAAAAAAAAAAGACGTTTTCGTATTTTGAGCTTCTAGTCATGAAATCTATGTAGCCTACTCAATCACGTTTTATAGCTACTGTTTACAGGCCTCCTGGGCCATATACAGCATTCCTCATTGAGTTCCCTGAATTCCTATCGGACCTTGTAGTCATAGCAGATAATATTCTAATCTTTGGTGACTTTAATATTCACACGGAAAAGTCCACAGACCCACTCCAAAAGGCTTTCGGAACCATCATCGACTCAGTGGGTTTTGTCCAACATGTCTCTGGACCTACTCACTGTCACAGTCATACTCTAGACCTAGTTTTGTCCCATGGAATAAATGTTGTGGATCTTCAAATCAAATCAAATTTATTTATATTGCCCTTCGTACATCAGCTGATATCTCAAAGTGCTGTACAGAAACACAGCCTAAAACCCCAAACAGCAAGCAATGCAGTTGTAGATGTACGGTGGCTAGGAAAAACTCCCTAGAAAGGCCTAAACCTAGGAAGAAACCTAGAGAGGAACCAGGCTATGTGGGGTGGCCAGTCCTCTTCTGGCTGTGCCGGGTGGAGATTATAACAGAACATGGCCAAGATGTTCAAATGTTCATAAATGACCAACATGGTCAAATAATAATAATCACAGGCAGAACAGTTGAAACTGGAGCAGCAGCACGGCCAGGTGGACTGGGGACAGCAAGGAGTCATGTCAGGTAGTCCTGAGGCATGGTCCTAGGGCTCAGGTCCTCCGAGAGAGAGAAAGAAAGAGAGAAAAAGAGAATTAGAGAGAGCATACTTAAATTCACACAGGACACCAGATAGGACAGGAGAAGTACTCCAGATATAATAAACTGACCCTAGCCCCCCGACACATAAACTACTGCAGCAGAATTACTGGAGGCTGAGACAGGAGGGGTCAGGAGACACTGTGGCCCCATCCGATGACACCCCCGGACAGGGCCAAAACATCTTAATGTTTTTCCTCATAATCCTGGACTATCGGACCACCATTTTATTACGTTTGCAATTGCAACAAATAATCTGCTCAGACGCCAACCAAGGAACATCAAAAGTCGTGTTATAAATTCACAGACAACACAAAGATTCCTTGATGTCCTTCCAGACTCCCTCTGTCTACCCAAGAACGTCAGAGGACAAAAATCAGTTAACCACCTAACTGAGGAACTCAATTTAACATTGCGCAATACCCTAGATGCAGTTGCACCCATAAAAACTAAAAACATTTCTCATAAGAAACTAGCTCCCTGGTATACAGAAAATACCCAAGGTCTGAAGCAAGCTTCCAGAAAATTGGACCGGAAATGGCGCCACACCAAACTGGAAGTCTTCCGGCTAGCTTGGAAAGACTGTACCGTGCAGTATCGAAGAGCCCTTACTGCTCCTATTTTTCCAACTTAATTGAGGAAAATAAGAACAATCCGAAATTCCTTTTTGATACTGTTGCAAAGCTAACTAAAAAGCAGCATTCCCCAAGAGAGGATGGCTTTCACTTCAGCAGTAATAAATTCAAGAACTTCTTTGAGGAAAAGATCATGATTATTAGAAAGCAAATGTAACGGCGTTCTTCGTTTGTAGAGAGAGAGGACCGAAATGCAGCGTGGTGATTACTCATGTTCTTTAATCAATAATAGACGATACATGAAATAACTAAATGAATAGGAAAACAACAAACGGAACGTGAAACCTAATACAGCCTATCTGGTGAACACTACACAAAGACAGGAACAATCACCCACAAACAAACAGTGAAACCCAGGCTACCTAAATATGGTTCCCAATCAGAGACAATGACGAACACCTGCCTCTGATTGAGAACCATATCAGGCCGAACATAGAACTAGACCAAAACATAGAAAAACAAACATAGACTACCCACCCAACTCACGCCCTGACCATACTAAATAAATACAAAAACAACGGAAATAGAGGTCAGAACGTGACAGTACCCCCCCCCAAAGGTGCGGACTCCGGCCGCAAAACCTTGACCTATAGGGGAGGGTCTGGGTGGGCGTCTGTCCGCGGTGGCGGCTCTGGCGCGGGACGCGGACCCCACTTTGCCATTGTCCTAGTCCGCCTTATTGTCCGCCTCCGTGGCTTACTCACCCTGCCCACCCCTCTCAATGACCCCACTGGACAGAGGGGCAGCTGCTCGGGACAGAGGGGCAGCTGCTCGGGACAGAGGGACAGCTGCTCGGGACAGAGGGACAGCTGCTCGGGACAGAGGGACAGCTGCTCGGGACAGAGGGACAGCTGCTCGGGACAGAGGGACAGCTGCTCGGGACAGAGGGACAGCTGCTCGGGACAGAGGGACAGCTGCTCGGGACAGAGGGACAGCTGCTCGGGACAGAGGGACAGCTGCTCCGGGCGGAGGGGCTCTAGCGGCCCCTGGCTGACTGGCGGCCCCTGGCTGACTGGCGGCACTGGCGGCCCCTGGTTGACTGGCGGCACTGGCGGCCCCTGGTTGACTGGCGGCACTGGCGGCCCCTGGTTGACTGGCGGCACTGGCGGCCCCTGGTTGACTGGCGGCACTGGCGGCCCCTGGCTGACGGGCGGCACTGGCGGCCCCTGGCAGACGGGCGGCACTGGCGGCGCTGGGCAGACGGGAGGCTCCGGCAGAGGCGCCGGGCAGACGGGAGGCTCCGGCAGAGGCGCCGGACAGGCGGGAGGCTCCGGCAGAGGCGCCGGACAGGCGGGAGGCTCCGGCAGAGGCGCCGGACAGGCGGGAGGCTCCGGCAGAGGCGCCGGACAGGCGGGAGGCTCCGGCAGAGGCGCCGGACAGGCGGGAGGCTCCGGCAGAGGCGCCGGACAGGCGGGAGGCTCCGGCAGAGGCGCCGGACAGGCGGGAGGCTCCGGCAGAGGCGCCGGACAGGCGGGAGGCTCCGGCAGAGGCGCCGGACAGGCGGGAGGCTCCGGCAGAGGCGCCGGACAGGCGGGAGGCTCCGGCAGAGGCGCCGGACAGGCGGGAGGCTCCGGCAGAGGCGCCGGACAGGCGGGAGGCTCCGGCAGAGGCGCCGGACAGGCGGGAGGCTCCGGCAGAGGCGCCGGACAGGCGGGAGGCTCCGGCAGAGGCGCCGGACAGGCGGGAGGCTCCGGCAGAGGCGCCGGACAAGAGGAAGGCTCTGGACGGATGGGCCGGAGAGACAGCCTGGTACGGGGAGCTGCCACCGGAGGGCTGGGGTTTGGAGGTGGTGACGGATAGACCGGGCCGTGCAGGCGCACTGGAGCTCTTGAGCACCGAGCCTGCCCAACCTTACCCGGTTGAATGGTCCCGGTCGCCCTGCCAGTGCGGCGAGGTGGAATAGCCCGCACTGGGCTATGCAGGCGAACCGGGGACACCGTGCGCAAGGCTGGTGCCATGTAAGCCGGCCCAAGGAGACGCACTGGAGACCAGATGCGTAGAGCCGGCTTCATGGCACTTGGCTCGATGCCCACTCTAGCCCGGCCGATACGCAGAGCTGGAATGTACCGCACCGGGCTGTGCACCCGCACTGGGGACACCGTGCGCTCCACAGCATAACACGGTGCCTGCCCGGTCTCTCTAGCCCCCCGGTAACCACAGGGAGTTTGCGCAGGTCTCCTACCTGGCGTAGCCATACTCCCTGTTAGCCCCCCCCCAAGAAATTTTTGGGGCTGACTCCCGGGCTTCCATCCACGACGCCGCGCTGCCTCCTCATACCAGCGCCTCTCCGCTTTCGCCGCCTCCCGTTCTTCCTTGGGGCGGCGATATTCTCCTGGCTGAGCCCAAGGTCCTTTACCGTCTAATTCGTCCTCCCAACTAGTATACTCCATGCCATTGCTGTCCATAACGTCCTCCCTTCGCTGCTGCCTGTTAACACGCTGCTCGGTCCGGGTGTGGTGGGTGATTCTGTAACGGCGTTCTTCGTTTGTAGAGAGAGAGGACCGAAATGCAGCGTGGTGATTACTCATGTTCTTTAATCAATAATAGACGATACATGAAATAACTAAATGAATAGGAAAACAACAAACGGAACGTGAAACCTAATACAGCCTATCTGGTGAACACTACACAAAGACAGGAACAATCACCCACAAACAAACAGTGAAACCCAGGCTACCTAAATATGGTTCCCAATCAGAGACAATGACGAACACCTGCCTCTGATTGAGAACCATATCAGGCCGAACATAGAACTAGACCAAAACATAGAAAAACAAACATAGACTACCCACCCAACTCACGCCCTGACCATACTAAATAAATACAAAAACAACGGAAATAGAGGTCAGAACGTGACAGCAAATTACGGACTCCTCTTTAAATCTGTGTATTCCTTCAAAGCTCAGTTGTCCTGAGTCTGAACAACACTGCCAGGACCTAGGATCAAGAGAGACACTCAAGTGTTTTAGTACTATATCTCTTGACACAATGATGAAAGTAATCATGGCCTCTAAACCTTCAAGCTGCATACTGGACCCTATTCCAACTAAACTACTGAAAGAGCTGCTTCCTGTGCTTGGCCCTCCTATGTTGAACATAATAAACGGCTCTCTATCCACCAGATGGGTGCCAAACTCACTAAAAGTGGCAGTAATAAAGCCTCGCTTGAAAAAGCCAAACCTTGACCCAGAAAATATAAATACGAAATGCTTCAGTCTGGTTTTAGACCCCATCATAGCACTGAGTCTGCACTTGTGAAGGTGGTAAATGACCTTTTAATGGCATCAGACCGAGGCTCTGCATCTGTCCTTGTGCTCCTAGACCTTAGCGCTGCTTTTGATACCATCGATCACCACATTCTTTTGGAGAGATTGGAAACCCAAATTGGTCTACACAGACAAGTTCTGGCCTGGTTTAGATCTTATCTGTCGGAAAGATATCAGTTTGTCTCTGTGAATGGTTTGTCCTCTGAGAAATCAACTGTAAATTTCGGTGTTCCACAAGGTTCCGTTTTAGGACCACTATTGTTTTCACTATAGTTTTTACCTCTTGGGGATGTCATTCGAAAACATAATGTTAACTTTCACTGCTATGCGGATGACACACAGCTGTACATTTCAATGAAACATGGTGAAGCCCCAAAATTGCCCTCGCTAGAAGCCTGTGTTTCAGACATAAGGAAGTGGATGGCTGCAAACTTTCTACTTTTAAACTCGGACAAAACAGAGATGCTTGTTCTAGGTCCCAAGAAACAAAGAGATCTTCTGTTGAATCTGACAATTAATCTTAATGGTTGTACAGTCGTCTCAAATTAAACTGTGAAGGACCTCGGCGTTACTCTGGACCCTGATCTCTCTTTTGATGAACATATCAAGACTGTTTCAAGGACAGCTTTTTTCCATCTAGGTAACATTGCAAAAATCAGAAACTTTCTGTCTATAAATGATGCAGAACAATTTAATCCATGCTTTTGTTACTTCTAGGTTAGACTACTGCAATGCTCTACTTTCCGGCTACCCGGATAAAGCACTAAATAAACTTCAGTTAGTGCTAATTACGGCTGCTAGAATCCTGACTAGAACCAAAATATCTGATCATATTACTCCAGTGCTAGCCTACACTGGTGTCTTGTCAAGGCAAGGGCTGATTTCAAGGTTTTACTGCTAACCTACAAAGCATTACATGGGCTTGCTCCTACCCATCTCTCTGATTTGGTCCTGCCGTACATACCTACACGTACGCTACGGTCACAAGACGCAGGCCTCCTAATTGTCCCTAGAATTTCTAAGCCAACAGCTGGAGGCAGGGCTTTCTCCTATAGAGCTCCATTTTTATGGAATGGTTTGCCTACCAAGGTGAGAGACGTAACTTGGTCTCAACCTTTAAGTCTTTACTGAAGACTCATCTCTTCAGTGGGTCATATGATTGAGTGTAGTGTGGCCCAGGAGTGTGAAGGTGAACGGAATGGCTCTGGAACAACGAACCGCCCTTGCTGTCTCTGCCTGGCCGGTTTCCCTCTTTCCACTGGGATTCTCTGCCTCTAACCCTATTACAGGGGCTGAGTCACTGGCTTACTGGTGCTCTTTCATGCTGTCCCTAGGAGGGGTGCGTCACTTGAGTGGGTTGAGTCACTGATGTGATCTTCCTGTCTGGGTTGGCGCCCCCCCTTGGGTAGTGCCGTGGTGGAGATCTTTGTGGGCTATACTCGGCCTTGTCTCAGGATGGTAAGTTGGTAGTTGAAGATATCCCTCTAGTGGTGTGGGGGCTGTGCTTTGGCAAAGTGGGTGGGGTTATATCCTTCCTGTTTGGCCCTGTCTATGTGTCGGGGGACTAGGGTCAGTTTGTTATATCTGGAGTACTTCTCCTGTCCTATCCGGTGTCCTGTGTGAATTTAAGTATGCTCTCTCTAATTCTCTCTTTCTTTCTCTCTCTCGGAGGACCTGAGCCCTAGGACCATGCCTCAGGACTACCTGACATGATGACTCCTTGCTGTCCCCAGTCCACCTGGCCGTGCTGCTGCTCCAGTTTCAACTGTTCTGCCTGTGATTATTATTATTTGACCATGCTGGTCATTTATGAACATTTGAACATCTTGGCCATGTTCTGTTACAATCTCTACCCGGCACTGCCAGAAGAGGACTGGCCACCCCACATAGCCTGGTTCCTCTCTAGGTTTCTTCCTAGGTTTTGGCCTTTCTAGGGAGTTTTTCCTAGCCACCGTGCTTCTACATGCATTGCTTGCTGTTTGGGGTTTTAGGCTGTGTTTCTGTACAGCACTTTGAGATATCAGCTGATGTACGAAGGGCTATATAAATACATTTGATTTGATTTGATATTGATTTGACTTTGCCAAGAGGCCCTGTGGAGATTCCGAAAGAATATGTAAGTGAAGAAGAATACTACTGTCACTCAAGAGGGTTCTGTGCAGTCATGGAAGTGGTGGACTCATAAGAGCAGAAAATGTGTCTGTGCCTGAAGTGAACCGTTGCTGCTTAATGTAGTGTGTTTCATATAATATGCATTGTGCACAAAGTATTCAACTCTGAGCACAGCAATTGGAGGTTACTAACACCCACTGTTGTAAAATGTATAGATCCAGAACAATGATAGGCAATCTGCTGTTTAGAACTCTTTTCATTTCAATGTGTCCTAAGCCTAATATGTCCTACTGGGAAATCCAAGTAATAAGTTATCACCATAGACTACAATCTCAATAATACAGCGACTAGATCAGGATCTAATCAGTGCTATAAAGTCACTGTAAATGTGACAGATTCCACCCCATACTGAGGAGACATATTACAGTAAAGTGTCTTGAAGAAACCCTTGTCATCCTTTTTCAACCTAAAGTGACCTGTATTAATTATCTGGCAGTTAACATTGTTTCAGCAGTCTAACCTATCAGTGTTCCCATCGCAGGGGTCAGTTCAGGGTCAGTCATTAAAAGCCTGGGTGTCTCTCCTCCACTAGTGGCTCATCTCACGGGTCAAATGTCATTTTACCAGATCCTGGCTGTATCTAAAAACATACAGTTGTTCAGTAAATAAATTCCTCACCTCCCTCTCAAATCTTATCCAAGAGCAGCCAAGGTTCCTCCCTCAGACCTCCTCCAATGAGCTTTGAGAGGGAGGCAAGGAATTGAGGGATGAAGCAAGGATTTCACAGCTAGTAATGTTTTCAGACAGTCCCACCAGACTCAAATCAAATCAAATCAAATGTTATTTGTCACATACACATGGTTAGTTGATGTTAATGTGAGTGTAGTGAAATGCTTGTGCGAGACCCTGGGTCGAGATCCAGGGTCTCGAGCTTGATGACGAGTTTGGAGGGTACTATGACGTTAAATGCTGAGCTGTAGTCGATGAACAGCATTCTCACATAGGTATTCCTCTTGTCCAGATGGGTTAGGGCAGTGTGCAGTGTGGTTGCGATTGCGTCGTCTGTGGACCTATTGGGGCGGTAAGCAAATTGGAGTGGGTCTAGGGTGTCAGGTAGGGTGGAGGTGATATGGTCCTTGACTAGTCTCTCAAAGCACTTCATGATGACGGAAGTGAATGGGATCTGAATGGGATCCCCTGCTCCCCACTGGTCAGTCAAAAAGGTAAAATGGATAGAGGTCAGTTCCCATTGGCAAGGGAACCACTGTATTAATGAGACCATTGAGAGAAATGTGAGTGAGGTATTACTCAAAGGATATGTTATTACCAGGATAAATACCAGCAGGAGAGTAAATTATGTGAATTAAAGTGGCATGGCTGAAAGTAGAATTGGGTAAACGTAACGCAAATGATCCAGTGCCTCGCTCGCTTTCTGACTTATTATTGTGCATTGTGCTTAAATATGTTTTATTAAAAACCCTGGGAGTGAGAGAGGATATTATATATAATGTGTTAGTCTTCAGATGCTCACTACAGTAGAGGTTGACCAGCATGGCTCCCAAAGAGGCTAATGTATTAATGAATTACTCAGAGTGCGACCCAAATAGCACCCTACTCCCAATGTAGTGCATTACTTTTGACCAGAGCCCTATAGGTCCTGGTCAAAGGAAGTCCACTAAATAGGGAATAGGGTGCCATTTGGAATGCAGTTGAATGGGAAATGGACAATGGAGCCTTGTTGGGCCTCAAGAACAGTGATGATGTCATTGTTTCCCAGGATCCTTCACTGCAATAACTTCGGGCTCAGAGTTGAGTTAGGAGCGATTGGATTTGGGAAAGAGAAGCTTCTCATTCAAGAGTCACAGAAATTGCTTCTTGGCTATGTTCAAAGTCCAGTTGTTGGCTGCCACAGGTCAATATCTTGTTCCAAGTGTCTGAAAGAATGCTCTTCTACAAAAATACCACACTGGAACCATGTGCTCTACTCATGATTGCAAATGCAGTGCCACTGCCAACATACCATTCTGATTTTGATCTGGTCTTTTACTGTGATTTTTGACCTGATTTTTAATGCTGTCTTTTTAATGCCCTTCATTGCGTGACTGCTTATTTTGGATGATGTTACAACTAATATCCTAACAGGAGTCATAGCCTTACTTGGAATCAGATATGACATGCAGTAATAGAATTTTAGTAAACTCTTCATATCATTCGTAGATACCATGAAACCTTCAGGCAATACAACATCTGTTGAACATGTCTTTTGACATTTGACCCTGTGCACAAGGTTTTGAGAATCAGCAGTACTCAAAAACAGAACGCCTCATGACACAGAATGGTAACAGTTAAAAGTCATCTTCTTCCACTGACTTAGTGGTAAGTCTAATCTTCAAACTGTCTTTGAAATGAAGGCTATGTGAGTCATGCAGAGTTATTGCTGAGTAATATTTTCCACTGGAGAAACATGAAAACCTATTATCTTTCATCATTCAGACAGCTGTGTCAAAACATAGCATTCAGTGTCATTGACCTTTATTTACAACTGTCAACATTGTTGTTAAAAACATCAGCCACGTTGAGGTTAGTGATATTATTAGGCCTACATCAGATAACAAAAAAAGCCCTCGTCTGTTATGAGGGACATATTCTGAATTGTGGTCTATAAAGCAGCCTTTCCAGGTCACCAGTGTCTGTGTGCTAACGAGGATGTGCCTCTTTCAATCTCATCATTTTGAAATCTGTCTTGTATCAGCAACACTGCTAAATATCTTTGTCAGATTCATGTGCATAACCACTGTAATGTAATTACCCTCTCTGCATGTGTGTGTATGTGAGGGAGTGTGTCTGCATGCATGTGTACGTGAGGGAGAGTGTATGCGTGAGTGAGAGACTGAGAGTGTGTGAGAGGAGGCGAGTGTGGGAGGAGTCTGAGATGACTTTAGCATCCAACTCTTCCTGGCTTGCTGCAGCAGACCGAGAACTTGCAGGAAAAAGGGCGGCTGGAAGACGCATTGAAAATCGCACGATGCAGCACTTGCGCATACACCCTGCTTCAAGGCAGTGGTTATATTGAAACATATCATATATTGAACATGCAGTAAATGCACATTATTATTTTTTATTTTTTTTACAGACATTCTAAAATGCTATGTTGACGACAGAGGGGAGTTATCCTTATTTGTTTTGCAGTTCAAAGTCGCATTGATCGCCTTGCAACCTCAAGTGCAAATTGGGACACCGAAGTTCTTTGAAACGCATGAAGCCCATCCTGCTTTATGTATCTGCCGAAGAGATTTGTAGGCTACGTTGTGGTGTCTTATTAAGGCGAAGTCTACAGGCTTCCATAATTAATTCTTAAAGAATCATGTCATCCCATACGAGGGTCAAGAAGGACAAGGAGATTATTGGGGATTACGAGACTCAAGTGAAAGGTTGGTACATAGAGATCCCATCAAATTACACATGTCTGGGTTGGTATTTGCTTGTGTTTTGACGTTCAGGTTAGACTAATTTATTAGCCTAAATGTATCTGGAGGGAGCAGCAGTAGCCAAGAGTAGAATTGCATAACTTGGAATTCGGGAGTGAACGACATTGATGGCATCAACAACATGTTGTTTTTACTTCACCATAAATATAAGCATTTTTTACGCGCAATTGTCTGTTTTCTGTTGTCGTGTGAATTCCCATGGTCAAGAGGTCCCTGAAGCCAGATAAACATCTATTTTCATCAGATAATAACTCCTATTCAACACCATTTCAGTAAAAGCTCTGCATAATGCACCTTACATATTTGCTAGGTGAGTCGGTCTAGTCTGCCCTACCAAACAAGAGACAACTGCATTTGGTCAAAAATGAGTTATTTACTTTTTTTTAACATTAAATGCATGCTTTATCTTGTGGACAAATATCCGGCCTCCATTGTGTTGTGTATTGGAGAAAATGGGGGGGGGGGGGGGGGGGTCATGTTCGCAGTAACTGCAAAAAGTTTAGGTGAAACCAAGGGAAAAGGCAGTAACTGCCATCACACACGTCAGTTACTTACTGCCTTTTACCTTGGCTTCACTGAGCTTTGTGCTGCTGTGTCTACGGTTGACCTTGGTATTATTTATTGTTCTTCGTTGATACAAGTATCAAACTATATGACAAGGACAGCTACATACAAATAAATATATTAACACAAGTTTGTTAAAAACAATCGTCATGGAAACGTATTCCAGTGGGTGTACCAAGCAAGAAGGCAGTAACTGCCGTCTAGGGACAAATGTCATGTTAGAGGTCAGGGTCAATATGAATAAAAAATAACAACAGACAACCACATCTCAAATGTTCTGCCTACAATTCAGTTGGCTGGACAATAAAACAACTTTGAAGTCATTTTTCTCAGTTTCACTCCAGTTACTGCTCTTTTGCTTGGTAGGGCAGTAGTGCATGGACACTTTCCCACGGAATAGTGAAAATGCACAACACCACATTATGCAGTAATAACATGGTCCACAATATGTAGGGAACTTTATTGTTAATTTGTCCTTAACAAGGGAGAGAGATAGAAAGTGTGTTTGTGTGGCCCGTTTTTCCTTCATATATAGAATGTAATAGATTATTTTACTTTCAGAGCCGAGGTCATAATTACACCAGCTGGTCTGTTGTAGTAGCCTAGTGTCTCAGAGACTAAAGGTCATGACCTCTGACCTGATCACAGCCTTCTCTGACCTATACAGTGGATCATCATCTTAATGCATGACCTGGTGAATCCCAAAATAGCCCCTCGCCACTACCAACTCATTCTGAATGCCCTCCGTGCCACGTGTAGGTGACAACTCCTAGGGGTGACTTAAATAGAGTAACCTCGTATGAACCATCCTGATCACGCATGCTTACATTCTTTTTGCTACACAGATAGCAGAATGTAAGCTTGTGAGATCAGGGTGGTTCTATGGGGCTATCAATAGAGTGGCGAGGGTATTAATGAATAAATCCATCAACTTCGGGACACACTTGTGATGCAATTTATGTTCCACATTTAAATAATAATGAAATTCTAATGAACAAATCCCCCTTGCCATTTAACAAGAAGTAAACCTCGGTAACAGTTAAACATTGGAGGTATTTAAATTGTTTTATGTATCAAGCCTCGAAATCAGGCACAAACAAACATACCTGTAGGGTGTCCAATCCAAAACGCCTATTTTGAACAATGGGTAAAATAACATGTTAATTGTGTAGATAATCCTTTAAGAAAAACAATGGTCCAAACCTCATGTCTCTATCATAATCTGTTCAATTACCCTTGTAGGATGTTTTACCCCTTGTAGAATGTTTTACCCATGTAGGATGTTTTACTCATGTAGGATGTTTTACCCATGTAGGATGTTTTACCCATGTAGGATGTTTTACCCATGTAGGATGGCCAAAATTCGGGTGACTAAATCAATGGCCAGAGAAAAAAGTGGTCAAAAATAAAGAACATTGCAGAGCATTATGTCAGCTAGGCTGGATGCTTTGCGAGAATGAAGGCTACTTAACAGGCTCACTTTCCTGTTGAATTCGTCATCTTTCTTCTCAAATCCGCAGGATTTTAAACAATATAGAGGTAAAATAGATATTGATTTTGAGACATGACATGTAGTATTTTCACATTTTAGTATACGCTTTTCAAATTAATGTTAAATTCCTGTTCTTTTTATAGGATTTCTCACAAAAACAAGTGTATCTCTGTGAAATGTCAACAGAGCATGGAGCATACTACATTTTATTTTCAAAGCCTTTTACATTTATTTCAGCTCATGTTATGCCAATTTAGCTTTTTGCGACCAGCAGAAACAACTTTGAAGACGACCACCACAACATGTAAATTCCTCATGTCGCTGCCAGAAAGCTGCATAATCATATGTTTCCCCGCACTTTGGGCAGACTGGGTGGACACCATAGCACATGTAATACTGTATAATTTGGCACACCTCTCAATTCTTTAGTATGAAATTGCGCAAACTCCAAACATATTGCTGTGTGTGTTGGGATAGCACTTCCCTCTGGAACCTGCATCCATGCTGGCTCGGTTGAAGTGGCTATCGAAGGGTCTAGTTAGCCAATACACTCTCGATCATTTTCACTCCCTAAGCTTTGGGACACTTGCTCATATTGCGGAGGTGGAGTGTGAACGCACAAATGGAGGGCCTACGGGAAGTGGGTGATTTGGGATTGAGCCACCATCTTTTCACTTCAGTGTCATTTCAGTAGAATTCATACGATATCCATCGATTCAAAGAAAGAGATGGGATGAGAAGAGATCTTTCAAAGATGTTTTGGGATGACAGTGACCAGGGAGGGCCTTGTTAATCAGTAACATTCTATCATGTTAGGCCCCAGAGTAAGTTAATGCAACGTAAAACATTTTTTTTTACACTCACGAATAGGAAACGTGTTAGTGCTGGAACTATAGAGGGTCTGGCTGGGGAATCTCTCTATCAGCAAATAGCTCAGAAACACCATAAATAATATATGTTGTCAGCATAAATTATGGAACTATGAAAGGGTTTTATTGTCTGACTGCTGCTGCTAAATATGTGAGTGCATCTTAAATGGCACTCTATATCCCTACATAATGCACTACTTTAGGGTGCCATTTGGGACTCCACCTGTGACTGTAGAAGATGGCTATATCTAATTTGTGGTCTCCTGAGTGGCACAGCGGTCTAAGGCACTGCATCTCAGTGCTAGAGGTGTCACTACAGACCCTGGCTCGATTCCAGGCTTTATCACAACTGGCTGTGATTGGGAGTCCCATAGGTCAGGGCACAATTGGCCTAGTGTCGTCCAGGTTAGGGTTTGGCCGGGGTAGGCCATCATTGTAAATAAGAGTTTGTTCTTAACTGACTTCCCTGGTTAAATAAAAAAATATCTAAAGTCAACCCAGCAGAGTTTAATATAGTGTAGCTAGCTGTAGATATCTCTACTGCACTCCTCTAAAGCTGATGGCTGCTCCAAGGTGACGCATTAAGAGGATGAAGGTTCAGTACACCCTCTTATTCATGTAAAAAGCCACTTATAGTACAGTGAGTGCATGCATTTTTAGTAAGTGTATGTGATCCCTATAATAATTGAACCTACAACCAACCTTGGCATTGCTATAGCTGTGCTCTTACCAACTGAGCCACACAGGATCACATATAGAATCCTCTACCCTCCAACATGTTTATTGAAGAAGCTTGTGGAAGAACAGCTGAGCAGACAATATAGCACTCAAGACAATAACAGTCTGATGAAGTCCAGAATGACATAGTTTGATAGATGACACAATGGAAAGACCCTCTGTTAGACATGTTTGTAACCAACAACAATCTACACACTTTTCCTCTGTCAATCTACCTTGTACTAAAGAAAGATATACATCGATCTTATCTCTCCACCAAAGTGTGAGATGCTGTGTGAAGTAGATACCAGACACGTGTAGGGTATTATCACACTTGGATTGAAATATTGTTAGCAATTTTAGACTGTACTTGCAGCAAACACTGAAACCCTCTTATCACCCCTTGTGGGGGCAGGGTATGACCGTAGTGCATCATGGACAATCTGAGCTGCTCTCGCTGCTTTTTAATGAGACCTGGAGGTACACACTGTAGCATGTTGATGTAGTTTGCTGAAGTCTTGGTTGACTCCTTGAGTGTGTTGTGGGCGGACCAAGTAATTGGGCGTCACTCTAAAGCGGGAAGGTGGAATAAACGAGTCAGGAGTAAGTTTTCTTGATTGAACACAGTTCTCTATTGAGGGCACTGGGTCAACACAAACACTCCAACATAATCAATGAAAATCTTCCAAGAAAAAACATACATCTTCTTCTCCAGATGAAACAAGAACATAATAGGATTATCTTTAAACTACAACAAAAAGTCACGGGATTGTCACCGTCTTAGTGGTTCTTCCTGGATAGCTCCTCTATCTCGGTGGCCATCTTCCAGAGATAGTTTTCCCCCCTCTCTGCTGGTTCCATTCTCTCTCTTATAGGGGAAGGAGAGTATGTCATTAGTACCGTCAGCTGTGCTTAATTGCCTCTGGTTACCTTGTCTCCCATGCCTTGTTGGGCTACTATCCATGAGCCCAGCCTGCCCTCTGGTGGTCCTTCCACATACCTTCCCCCCCAGGACCGAACCGGAGGGTCGGGCGCCAGACGCACCGTCTTGGTCGCATCGGGACAGCGCGTCTGCATTCCCGTTCCTCCATCCGGCCCTGTGGATGACATGGAAAGAGAACGGTTGTAAAGACAAAAACCATCTAGCTATTCTGTTGTTATTGTTTCTCTTACCAGCCATCCACGTGAGGGGCGCATGGTCAGTAACTAATGCAAACCTCCGACCCAGTAGGTAGTACCGGAGATAATCGAGGGCCCACTTGATGGCTAAGGCCTCTTTCTCTACGGTCGCATACCTCTGTTCCCGATCGCTGAGCTTCCTACTAATGAAGAGAATCGGCTTCTCTTCTTCACCTTTACCCTGAGCTAGTACGGCTCCGAGCCCTGTATCCGAGGCGTCGACCTGCACAATGAACTCTTGTGAGAAGTCCGGAGCCTGTAGAACAGGATCAGAACACAGCCATCTTTTAGCAATTGAAAGGCCTCTTCCGTCTCGTCTTTCCACTCTACCTGGTTTGGCAGGTTTTTCCTGATGAGGTTTGTGAGGGGGTTGGCAATGGTTGCATATCCCGGGATAAAACGGCGATAATATCCTGTTATCCCTAAGAAGGCCCGAACATCTCGCTTGGTCCGGGGTCGAGGCCAGTCACGAATTGCCCTTTTCTTCTCTGCCTGTGGGCGTATTTTCCCATTCCCCACGGTGTACCCTAGGTATTCCGCTTCGGACAGGCCCAGGCAGCATTTATTTGGATTGGCTGTCAACCCTGTGGCTTCCAAACTCACGAGCACCACCCGTAATCGCAGGAGGTGACTATCCCAGTCCTCGCTGTGGATGACCACATCGTCTATGTACGCCGCTGCATACTCTTGATGGGGCCGTAAAATGGCATCCATGAGGCGTTGGAAAGTTGCAGCGGCACCGTGCAGTCCGAAGGGCATCCTCACATACTGGAGAAGCCCCTCTGGGGTGGCGAAGGCAGTCTTTGGGCGATCCTCCGGAGCCACCGGCACTTGCCAATATCCCTTCGTCAAATCCAGGGTAGTGATGAACTTGGCCTTTCCTAAGCGCTCCAAGAGTTCATCCACGCGGGGCATGGGATACGCATCGAATGTAGAGATGGCATTCACGCCCCTAAAGTCGTTACAGAGTCTCATACTACCATCGGATTTGGGGACCAGGACTATGGGACTGGACCACTCACTCGTCGAGGGCTCGATCACGCCCATCCTCAACATTTCCCTCACCTCTTTCTTAGCGATGACTCGGCGAGCCTCAGGAATCCTGTAAGGGCGGATATGCACCTTCTTGCCGGGTTCAGTGTGGATATGGTGGAACAGGACATCTGTTTGTCCTGGGAATGGAGAGAATATTCGACCGAAGTTCATAATCAGCTTGTCTAGCTGTCTTGACTGCTCCGGTAGGAGAGTTTGGCCACGGCGCACCTGTGGTAGAGCCTCCTCTTTTCCTTTGCCCTCCAGGGCCATCAAAGCCACCTCCTCCTCTCGTCCATGGTACGTCTTCAGCAGGTTTATGTGATAGAGTTGGACCTTCTTCCTCCTGTCAAGTTGCTTGATGAGGTAATTGACCGGTGAGACCCTTTTCATTACCTCGTAGGGCCCCCTCCACTGCGCCAGCAAGCGATGTTCGGCCGTGGGCACAAGCACCATCACTTTCTCTCCCACGGTGAACTCACGGGGGGTCGCGGACTTATCATAGGCCCGGCCTTGTGTCCTTTGGGCCTTCTCCATATGCTCCTTGACTATGGGCCACACTGCTGACAGGCGGTCTCTCATCAGGGTAACGTGTTCTATTGTGGATCGAAAGGGGCATGGTTGGGTCTCCCAGGTCTCCTTGGCTAAGTCGAGGATCCCTCGACAGGGTCTGCCATAGAGCAATTCAAACGGAGAGAATCCAGTGGATGCCTGGGGTACTCGCAGGGCAAACATTAAGTGTGGGAGAAGCATGTCCCAGTTTTTCCCGTCTCGGGACACCACTCTTCTCAACATGCTTTTAATCGTTTTGTTCAAGCGTTCACACAACCCGTCTGTTTGAGGGTGGAATATGCTTGTACGTATCTGTTGAACCTGATATAACCGATACAAGTCCTTCATCAACTGGGACATGAACGGGGTTCCTTGATCGGTTAAGATAGTCTTGGGGAGGCCCACACGAGAGAACATCAGGAATAACTCCTTGGCAATTCCCTTTGACGACATGTTACGCAGGGGTATGGCCTCCGGGAACTTGGTAGCGTAATCTATAACCACTAGGATGTACTCGTGTCCTCTGGCGGATTTTGGGAGGGGTCCTACGAGGTCCATAGCTATGCGTTCAAAGGGAGTCTCTATGATGGGAAGAGGAATCAAAGGGTTACGTAGGTGTGGCCGTGGGGCTGTACGTTGACATTGATCACACGTCCTACAATACCTGGCCACATCCCGGGTGACCCGGGGCCAATAGAATCTCTGCATGATTCTGTCAATACTCTTGTCTCGTGCCAGGTGTCCTCCTAGGACGTGGGAATGGGATAACTGTAGAACTGTATCCCTGTATGGCCTAGGCACCATTAGTAATTCCTGGTTTTCCCCCCTTCGTCGTACGACCCAGTATAAGAGACCCCGCCTGATTGCATAGTAAGGAAGAGTGGGCTCACCTGATCCGTCAACATTCCTCCCGTCGATCTCCTTCACTTTCCTCATGGCCTCCCTTAGGTCTGGGTCTCTATGCTGCGAGGTGCCGAACTGTCCCTTTAATTCCTGGGGCAGGTCGACCTCGGTAGAGGGATGTGGAGGATGTTCCACATCCCCATCAGGGGTGACCGAGGAGAATCCCTTCCAGGTTCCCTCCTCGGATGGAGCTTCAAATATATCCCTTAGCGCCTGGTTGCTCCTTTCTTCCTGTGTTGTGTATAACCCTTCACATGTGTCTTCATCGGTGGTTTCCTGGAATATCTGTCGTAAACGTTGGGTCGCTATTTCTTCCTCTGCTGCAGAGGACTACTTGTAGGACTACTACCTCGGGCTTGGATTTTCTCTTCTTTCCTGTCCCCCTTCTTCCCGTACATAACGTCATCTGCCGAAGCTCCTTATATAGGGGACAGTCTCTCCCGATCAGTAATGGCACCTTCAGCTGGGGCACTTTCCCTGCCCTGACTGTACACCTTCCTTTTGGAGTGAGAATAGGCAGATTCACAGTGGGGTAATAGTGGGTGTCTCCATGGATACAGGATACGGCTACTTTGTCTGGTAGCAGTGTTGCGGAGGTCACCATCCGCTCCTCTACTAACGTAACCATACTTCCTGAGTCGAGAATAGCTACCACATCTTGTCCTTCGACTTGCACCTGAATCTCTGAGGCTGGGGCTATCTCTGCTAAACAACAGTGTTGATCCTGCCCCCTCAAAACGGGATGTTTGGGAATAGGCAGTGATGACTCCGTGACCATGGGCTCATCCTTGCTAGGACATTGTGGGGCATAATGGTTGGGAGACTGACATTTATAACACCGACCCTGCTGTGTGGTGGCTGACTTCTCCCACCTCCGGGGGGGGTTTGGACGTTTCGGTGGCGGGCGCGCCGGGGTGAGTCGTGGTACGGGATTGGAAGACTCCTTCCCTTCCTCCTTGTCACTTTTTAACAACTCCCCTGTAGACCGATATGTTTCCACCGCCTGGGCTATGTCGTCGGCTGACAACGGGTTGGCTTGCCCCACAACCCTTTTTACGTCACTGGGTAATTCTCTCAATATCTTGTCCACTACGAGAGTCTCTATCACATGTCCTACTCCCTTTCCAGGTTCTAGCCACTGTTTCGTCAGTCGTATTAACGCGAAGATCTGGGCACGGACGGGTTGATCAGCTGTATAGGTCCATTGATGGAATTTTACAGCCCTATCTCTGGCAGTCAGCTGGTACCGGGACAGGATCTCGGTTTTTAGTCGCCCATAGTCCGCAGCTTCGCGGGAATCCAGGTCAAAATAGGCTTCCTGAGCCACCCCGGTCAAAAGAGGGGCTAATGCGCTCGCCCATTCTGTGGGCGGCCACTCTTCCAAGGTGGCCGTCCTTTCGAAGGTCATGAGGAAGGCCTCAATATCATCCTCCTTGGAGAGACGAGGTAAGATGGCGTGAGCAGCCGCTCTTGGCTTAACTCTAGGTTCTTCTCGTCGGCTCAGCTGTTGTTGCAGGAGTTCTATGGTTGTCTGCTGTGCCGTGATCAATTGTTGTAGTAGGGCGTTATCCATCGTTCTTGAATGGTTCCTCCGGGTCTACTGGAAGAATCTTGATTTACTCACTTATCCTTGTGTCACTCGTCCACCTAATACCTGCATTCTCCACCAATGTGAGCGGACCAAGTAATTGGGCGTCACTCTAAAGCGGGAAGGTGGAATAAACAAGTCAGGAGTAAGTTTTCTTGATTGAACACAGTTCTCTATTGAGGGCATTGGGTCAACACAAACACTCCAACATAATCAATGAAAATCTTCCAAGGAAAAACATACATCTTCTTCTCCAGATGAAACAAGTACATAATAGGATAATCTTTAAACTACAACAAAAAGTCACGGGATTGTCACCGTCTTAGTGGTTCTTCCTGGATAGCTCCTCTCTCTCGGTGGCCATCTTCCAGAGATAGTTTTCCCCCCTCTCTGCTGGTTCCATCCTCTCTCTTCGAGGGGAAGGAGAGTATGTCATTAGTACCGTCAGCTGTGCTTAATTGCCTCTGGTTACCTTGTCTCCCATGCCTTGTTGGGCTACTATCCATGAGCCCAGCCTGCCCTCTGGTGGTCCTTCCACAGTTTGTTTGTACGCTCGTGCATGTGTGTGTGCATGCCTGCGTTAATCAATGTCTGTGTACGTATGTGTGATTGTGGGTGTGAGAGGACGTGTGAGTTTCAGGAAAAGCTTTTAAGTTGACAGCTCATTTGCCAGGCTGTCTGGGATCAGTTTAGTTGGGTGTAAGAAGGGCTACAAGAGCTACACTCTGGCATCGGGGTCAAATAGTGCTGAGTAGGTAGCTGACTCAACAGCATTTACTGTAGTGCAGTCAGCTGTCAGTCCTCCATTTATGGACCTGCAGCAGATTTCTTGACAATTATGTGTTCTTTCTTGGTAGCCTGGTCTCAGATCAGTTTGTGCTGTCTTGCCAACTCCTACGGTCAATGTCACAGCTCCAACATTGACCATAGGAGTTGGAAAGACAGATCTGGGACCAGGCTACTTTCTTGGGAGAATTTGACTTCAACATTGTTGAAGGACCAACCGACATAATGTTACCATGATGTTAGTCAATGGCGCTATACCTGGCTATGTCATGACAGATGACGTCATTAGTTACCTTGTCATGACACTGGATGTTGTATGTATGGTATGTGGTCCAACCACTCATTAACAAGCCAGTCACTTCCTATGAATGATGCGTTAACTGGTATGTGTCAGAATTAACCCAAACCAGCCGCCATTAATGGTGTAATGTGTGATTATATAGTACAGTACAGTGTGATTATGGAGCAGGTAAGGAGTTCAGACTGGAATAGACCACAGTCCCTTGTTCTGTGCACCGATGTCTTTGCATGAGTGCATGTACAGTATATGGTATTTTGACAATTAATGATTATGGAATTACTCAGCCTGCTTTCATATTAATTTCCTATTGTAGCACTAGCTCACTACAGTGCCTTGCGAAAGTATTCGGCCCTCTTGAACTTTGCGACCTTTTGCCACATTTCAGGCTTCAAACATAAAGATATAAAACTGTATTTTTTTGTGAAGAATCAACAACAAGTGGGACACAATCATGAAGTGGAACGACATTTATTGGATATTTAAAACTTTTTTAACAAATCAAAAACTGAAAAATTGGGCGTGCAAAATTATTCAGCCCCCTTAAGTTAATACTTTGTAGCGCCACCTTTTGCTGCGATTACAGCTGTAAGTCGCTTGGGGTATGTCTCTATCAGTTTTGCACATCGAGAGACTGACATTTTTTTCCCATTCCTCCTTGCAAAACAGCTCAAGCTCAGTGAGGTTGGATGGAGAGCATTTGTGAACAGCAGTTTTCAGTTCTTTCCACAGATTCTCGATTGGATTCAGGTCTGGACTTTGACTTGGCCATTCTAACACCTGGATATGTTTATTTTTGAACCATTCCATTGTAGATTTTGCTTTATGTTTTGGATCATTGTCTTGTTGGAAGACAAATCTCCGTCCCAGTCTCAGGTCTTTTGCAGACTCCATCAGGTTTTCTTCCAGAATGGTCCTGTATTTGGCTCCATCCATCTTCCCATCAATTTTAACCATCTTCCCTGTCCCTGCTGAAGAAAAGCAGGCCCAAACCATGATGCTGCCACCACCATGTTTGACAGTGGGGATGGTGTGTTCAGCTGTGTTGCTTTTACGCCAAACATCACGTTTTGCATTGTTGCCAAAAAGTTCAATTTTGGTTTCATCTGACCAGAGCACCTTCTTCCACATGTTTGGTGTGTCTCCCAGGTGGCTTTTGGCAAACTTTAAACAACACTTTTTATGGATATCTTTAAGAAATGGCTTTCTTCTTGCCATTCTTCCATAAAGGCCAGATTTGTGCAATATACGACTGATTGTTGTCCTATGGACAGAGTCTCCCACCTCAGCTGTAGATCTCTGCAGTTCATCCAGAGTGATCATGGGCCTCTTGGCTGCATCTCTGATCAGTCTTCTCCTTGTATGAGCTGAAAGTTTAGAGGGACGGCCAGGTCTTGGTAGATTTGCAGTGGTCTGATACTCCTTCCATTTCAATATTATCGCTTGCACAGTGCTCCTTGGGATGTTTAAAGCTTGGGAAATCTTTTTGTATCCAAATGCGGCTTTAAACTTCTTCACAACAGTATCTCGGACCTGCCTGGTGTGTTCCTTGTTCTTCATGATGCTCTCTGCGCTTTTAACGGACCTCTGAGACTATCACAGTGCAGGTGCATTTATACGGAGACTTGATTACACACAGGTGGATTGTATTTATCATCATTAGTCATTTAGGTCAACATTGGATCATTCAGAGATCCTCACTGAACTTCTGGAGAGAGTTTGCTGCACTGAAAGTAAAGGGGCTGAATAATTTTGCACGCCCAATTTTTCAGTTTTTGATATGTTAAAAAAGTTTGAAATATCCAATAAATGTCGTTCCACTTCATGATTGTGTCCCACTTGTTGTTGATTCTTCACAAAAAAATACAGTTTTATATCTTTATGTTTGAAGCCTGAAATGTGGCAAAAGGTCGCAAAGTTCAAGGGGGCCAAATACTTTCGCAAGGCACTGTATACTAGCCAGACTTGAGAAAACAGTTTCTAGTGTGTTGGAAGTGGAACCCAGCTGCAGTCTGTTAGCTAACCTTGGTTTGCTTCCATACACATATTTGCATGCATTCCAAAGAACCTCAGTCGACCAGCTCGACTCCAGTCACACGCCGTTAAACAAACCTCTGGAAGTACTGCATGCAGCAAGGCACTGCCGTCTACCCTCAGTAGCACTATCTGCTAGTACCCCCCCACTCCTACTCAACTGAATGAGGGTTAGTTGACCTGGATCATGGGTCATTTCCGTGCCTAGAGAACACTCCCTCTAATGTCATTAGACTCTTTTGGAGTCAATCCATTTAGGTCTTACGCTTAAATGCTTCATTTGGTTTGATCTAATTAGATGCATGCATACATTTCATAGATAGATAAGCACATAGAAGCCATGGCAATTCAGGAAACATTGTTGTAGATCTGTTTTTACCAAAAGATCTTTCAGATTGGAAGATAAAGTAAGAGCAACACATTTTACGACAAACAAACTGCCTTGTTGGCGCCTTGGGTCGTAAAAACAACTGTGATGTTGCAGCACAGTTGCGCAATATGTTAGTAAGTAAAGGTGCCTGTTATTTACAGTAGTCTTGCCACAGAGGAAGACATTATTGCAGTTTTGTTTCCTTTGATTATTGTAGGAAGAAGAATGAAGAGGGTGTGTTTGTGTGTGTAGCATGTGTTCCTCCTGTCTGTCCCCACCCCATAATGGGGTGGCAGGGTAGCCTAGTGGTTAGAGCGTTGGACTAGTAACCGGAAGGTTGCAAGTTCAAACCCCTGAGCTGACAAGGTACAAATCTGTCGTTCTGCCACTGAACAGGCAGAACGACCCCCTAGGCCGTCATTGAAAATAAGAATTTGTTCTTAACTGACTTGCCTAGTTAAATAAAGGTAAAATAATGCATGTACATCTGTATTCCATGACTGTCTGGGCCAGTTAACACCCTTCTGCTCATCATTATTATTCATAATGAAAACGTGCTATGACTTATGGTTTAATTGGAATAATGTCTTGCCAACTCTGTCTTGCCAACTCCTATGGTGTTTGACGTGACAATTACCATAGGGAGCACAAACAAACCTGGGATCAGTATAGGCTACCACCTATACTGCAGCCTGCCACCCACTCTGTGTGCTATGCTTTCACCCTCCCTCTCCCTTCTCCTCTCTCCTTCTGCACTTCTGGTTGTATGTCTGCTGCTATGGTAACATCAACAATCAATGTGAAAATCAGCAACAGATTAAGGTGGAATTGACAGAGAGGAGTAGGTAACTGAGCTGCACTTCCTAACCTCCTGCCAAATGTATGACCACATTAAAGATAAATATTTCCCCACAGACTCACAAATAATTAGAATTTGTGAATTCAACCAAAGAGTGTGTAAAAACATACAGTACTATAGTTATTACTGATCACCCAAGACAAGCATTCACAGGAAACTGCCTCACTGCCATACTTTGTGCCAAATTATGTTGGAGTGTCAGTCTGTGTTAGGTGTCATGTGATCAGCCACGCTTGGATAACAGTGGAGAGCGAGACAAGCCCAGAGAGATTGGCACTGGCCCACAATGTAGGCTACCCCTCTGCCTGTTGACTTATTTGCAAATTCAAGCCTGTCGCAAAAGACCGTTTGAAATGTAGCCTACACGTTTTGTGCTTTTGTTGGAAGCAGTAACTCCCCATACGTATCTATAACTGGGCTAATAACTTGCTAACTAGCAAATAACTTGCTAACTAGCAAAGAACATCAACACATGGCAAGCCTAGTGGTTAGAAAGTTGGGCCAGTAACTGAACGGTTGGTTGCTAGATCGAATCCCTGAGCTGCCAAGGTAAAAATCTGTCATTCTGCCCCTGAACAAGGCAGTTAACCCACTGTTCCTAGGCTGTCATTGTAAATAAGAATTTGTTCTTAACTGATATGCCTAGTTAAATAAAAATAAAATGTGCACACTGTGCTCTTATCTGAACTGATCTGAAATGCGCATTAACTGAAAGACCGCTCATGGGCTACCCATGCCAATAGAATTCTACTCCGTTGCTCTCTGCCACTGCCTATAACAAAATCACAGACTCAATCTTGCAAAGTTAGATTTGTTTGTTGCATTGAAAAGGGGCTGTTATAATGTTGATTCAATCACTGTCACAAAGCCTGGAGTGGTGGGTGTGGAGTCAAGCTCAGAGAGCAGACGATAATGGGGAAACCGGACTTTATTACGGCCTCCAATATGAACCCCCAAAACAGCAGGCGAATAATCAAAAATTGTCCAACCCAACACAGGGCACAAACAGACAGGAACACTACACGCAACAACCTCGACTAACAGAAAACAAGTCCGCACAAAAACAGACGGGCCTAACAGGCTTAAAAGTCCTGAATCAAAACAAAATAAGAGACCGGTGCAACCAATAAGACAAAACAAACAGAAAAGGAAAACGGGATCGGTGGCAGCTAGTAGACCGGCGACGATGAGCGCCGAGCGCCGCCCAGGCAGGGGAGCCACCTTCGGTGGGAGTGCGAGGCGCAGGGCGATCAGGGGGCGAGGCGCAGGGCGATCCGGATGGAGGCGGTGAAACTGCCTCAGTAGTGATGGATCCAAGATGTCCCCCACCGGTACCCAGCACCTCTCCTCTGGACCGTACTCCTCCCAGTCCATGAGGTACTGCAGGCCCCTCACCCGGCGTCTCGAGTCCAGAATAGAACGTACAGTGTACGCCGGGGACCCCTCGTTGTCCAGAGGGGGCTGAGGGACCTCCGGCACCTCACCTTCCTGCAGGGGACCAGCCACCACCGGCCTGAGGAGAGACGCATAAAACGAGGGGTTAATACAATAGTAAGAAGGAAGCTGTAACCTTTAAATTGCCCCACACACTGCGACCCCGCTTCCGGGAGGGCAGGCGGAGGGGCAGGTTTCGGGTCGAGAGCCAGACCCAGTCCCCCGGTGCGAAAACGGGCGCCTCACTGCGGTGCCGGTCAAAGCCCCTCTTCTGCCGTCCATCAGCATGTTTTAGTGATTCCTGGACGGCTCTCCAGGTCTCTTTCGAGCGCAGAACCCACTCCTCCACCGCAGGAGCTTCGGTCTGGCTCTGATGCCATGGGGCCAGGACTGGCTGGTAGCCCAACACGCACTGGAACGGTGACATGTTAGTAGAGGAGTGGCAGAGGGAATTCTGAGCCACCTCCGCCCATGGGACGTACCTCGCACATTCACCAGGCCAGTCCTGGCAATACGACCGCAGAAACCTACCCACATCCTGGTTCACTCTCTCCACCTGCCCAAAACCCGAGGTCAGGCTGTTCGAGACCCCCAGACGTTCCATGAACGCCCTCCAAACTCTGGACGTGAACTGGGGACCCCGATCAGAAACAATGTCCTCAGGCACCCCGTAGTGCCGGAAGACGTGGGTAAACAGGGCCTCCCCAGTCTGTGGGGCCGTAGGGAGACTGGGCAACGGGATGAGACAGCAGGACTTAGACCGGCGACGACGACCGCCGAGCGCCGCCCGAACAGGCAGCCACCTTCGGTGGGAGTCGTGACAATCACAGAAAAAACTTTGATCTATGTAGTGCAAACTAATGGGGTGAACTCAGTGAAGTTAAATATCTTATCTTCTTCTTCATCTATGAAATCATGGCAGTCCAGTGCACGATCGATCATGATCTGCCCAATTCTGTACTACCATGAAAAAACTAACTAACTAACTAAACTAACTTCTACCACACCCTCACCCCCAAAAACCCTCCCCAACCCATTAAACTTGATCTATATCATGCTGAAACACTCAACCCTGTTCAGCATGTCAACAACCATTTCAACAGTAACATATGATACTCCCAATATCTCTTTTGCCATCTCCACAATAACCTTCAACCTGGCATTTCTGCTTTCCACAACCCGAGTCATATTGATAACCTTACCTTTGACACCACACATTCATGAGCACAAGATTTCTGAACAGGCCTCGAAACCCTGTCAGACCATCAGAAGCACCATCCCCGACAGTAGGTCCACTTCTGTCCATGTAAGCTCCGTCAGTCCGCACTGTAGTTCTACCAATCGTTTTTACGGCCTCTGCATATGATACATCATGAATGGTGCTATACCTCTGAGCCTCTCTAGCCTCTCTCTGTACATGGCATCCACCAAATGCTGCAGTGTGTTCTACCCCACAATTACAGCACTTAACCTTCACATTGCTTCCACATTCACCGTAATCATGCGTCCCTCCACACTTGGCACATCTTTTATATATTTTACACTGATCAGCTACATGTCCCATTCTTTGGCATTTAATACACAGCAGTGCAAATGGGACAAATTATTGAACATTTAAACTAAGGAATCCTATCTGTACTTTTCCCGGTACTTTTCACGGCAAGACTTTCTCAAACCTCAGCATCACTGATAAGCGTTCACTTCTTTAACCCTATTTTCTGCTGATCAACCTTTTGGCCTCAATTACTTTGCTTCCTTCACATTTTCTTTAATATCATCTATGGACTTAGATATTGGGATTCCAGGGATGACTTCCCTTCAATCTAGCATAAGCACCAGGGACATGGCTTTTAATTTTCTTCCAATTAAGCGTTTCCATTTTCAGAATCTTCTTTTGCTGAGCCCGGCTACTACACAATATTAACAATCTACCATTTCCAATTAACCAAGCTCATTTCACTTCACCTACCTCTTTCTCTACGGCATTAGTTAGTCGGATAAGTGAGGCCTTGTGGTATCATCAAACACTATCACCACTTTCTACTCCAACACATCATTACTCTTGCTTCCTACCTTGGCCCTCTTCATGCTTTCTTTACTAGACGCTCCACTGCTTTCAATATCATGATCTCTCTTCTTCCTATGTCTTTCCACAACCAACCATTCAGATCCTTGACTCTCATCCTCCAGCTCCATATCATCTACTCGCCGCCATTTCCCGACACTGTGTTCGGTCTGTTAAAAAGTGTCAGAACTTTGGTGCCAATCTCGTATGTGTCTCCGCAGCATGGCATTTCTTCTGCGTGGCAGTCCTGGAGGAAGTGGGCTGCCACGCACGTGCACAGTTTAGTGGGAACATTGCTCTGCAGCAGGGTTATTACTAGCCAAAGCTATTTTCACGATAAGCAGACCTCAGGTTTCTGTAGGAGTCTGGACAGGCAGCCGGGTTGGATGGCGACCAGACAGCGGTCAAGATGTTGCAACACAGCAGCTGAGCCCCAGACAGACAGAACAGGACTAGCTACTACAGTAATTGTGGGAAGGAGAAAAGTGCATTATTGTATTACTGTATCTCTAAACAAATCTGCTACTCCCTATTTCAGGTTTTCCCAAACTTGGTGTTGGGGCCCCCGCTGAGTGCACATTTTGGTTTTTGCCCGAACACTAAACAGCTGAACAAAATAATCAAAGCTTTATGATGATGATGTGGTGGGGGGGGGGGGGGGGGATGCAACACTGGACTGACTTAATAGGTGTCTGCAATTATAGTAATGGAAAGACCGATTCAGAGACACTGGTTACAGCCGTGGTGATAGAAATCACTTTCTATTTGGGAAAATACCTCCATATATGTAAGCACATTAGCTACAGGACAACATATCTACACTGTATATATGTACTGTACCTGCTGCACAAGCATCCACATTGCACACCAAAATACATGTAATTATATCCGTACGAATCCAACTGTGTGTGTGGTGAAACAACAGCTGTAAACATCCACCCTCTACTCAGTCCAGAGAACTGACTTGTCTTAAGCAACCAGAGGCTTTCTTTCTGTTTTTTTTTTCTTCATATTTCATTCTGTTTTTAAACTTACCCTCAGGTTTCTGGGAGTAATTCATATTTGGGTTCAAATCCTTGTGAAACCCACCAGACCAGAGCTGTAGCCACTCAGCTTTTACTGACGAAAACAAACACTGTGGATCCGTTCCAAATGGCACCCTATAACCCACATAGTGCACTATGTTTGACCAGAGCCCTATGGGCCCTAGCATTTGACAGGCAGACAGGCTTTGTGCACTAATTAATGAAGTCTCACTGACTGTGCCATGGGCTTTGGAACATCTGAGTCATTTTGGCAAAACACATCAGCTACCAATTAGAGATATTAGTCTGAACTCACCATTGAATAAAATAAACATTGCTCCAAACTACTATAGTGCCTGATTTGACTAAATCAGATCACATTTTCTTATTCTAAGGTAGAAACAACGAGCCCTACATTACATTACATTACGCTTTCCTACAATAATGCAACTATTAGGGCCTTGTGGTTGTATTTATTTATTGAACCTTTATTTAACTAAGTCATGTAAGAACTAATTCTTATTTACAAGGACGGCCTACCAAAAGGTAAAAGGCCTCCTGCGGGGACGGGGGCCTGGGATTAAAAATAAAAATAAAAAAATACAATAAATATAGTACAAAACACACATCACAACAATAGAGACACAACACTACATAATGAGAGACCTAAGACAACAACATAACAAGGCAGCAACACGTGACAACACGGCATGGTAGAAACACAACATGACAACAACATGGTAGCAACACAACATGGTAGCAGCACAAAAACATGGTACAGACAGTATTGGGCTAAGTCAACAGCACTAAGGTCAAGAAGGTAGAGACAACAATACATCATGCAAAGCAGCCACAACTGTCAGTAATAGTGTCCATGATTGAGTTTTTGAATGAAGAGATTGAGATGAAGCTGTTCAGTGTAAGTGTTTGTTGCAGCTCGTTTCAGTCGCTAGCTGCAGCGAACTGAAAAGAGGAGCGACCCAGGGATGTGTGTGCTTTGGGGACCTTTAACAGAATGTGACTGGCAGAACGGGTGTTGTATGTGGAGAATGAGGGCTGCAGTAGATATCTCAGATAGGGGGGAGTGAGGCCTAAGAGGGTTTTATAAATAAGCATCAACCAGTGGGTCTTGCAGAATAGTATTGTAGAATAGTATTTTGCTATGTTATACATTTACAATTGACATTTTAGTAACATTTAGCAGACACTCTTATCTAGAGCTACTTACAGTTGGTGCATCTAGTGTGGTTCATGTGTGTTTCACAGTTCTCACCTGTGCATTGATTCTGTATGTGGTTTTAGGGCTGTACTTCAACTCTGTAGAGGCCTGCAGCATCCAGAGAATAGTGGCTATCAAGTGTACCCTCCTTCCATAGCCTTTACTGTTCTATACATAACTAGAGCTAGGGCTCTAGGAAGGGAAACATCATGAGGCTATTATCTTTATCACACTGATCACACACATTATAATATCAACCAGTCATTTGATCTTCACATGTAAAGGTAAGGTAGAGGTAAAGGTAAAGTCCCCCCTTACCTCAGCTCGCTGGTCACCATTGCATCTCCCACCTGTAGCACACGCTCCAGCAGGTATATCTCTCTAGTCACCCCCAAAACCAATTCTTTCTTTGGCCGCCTCTCCTTCCAGTTCTCTGCTGCCAATGACTGGAACGAACTACAAAAATCTCTGAAACTGGAAACACTTATCTCCCTCACTAGCTTTAAGCACCAACTGTCAGAGCAGCTCACAGATTACTGCACCTGTACATAGCCCACCTATAATTTAGCCCAAACAACTACCTCTTTCCCTACTGTATTTAATGTATTTATTTATTTTGCTCCTTTGCACCCCATTATTTTTATTTCTACTTTGCACATTCTCCCATTGCAAATCTACCATTCCAGTGTTTTTACTTGCTATATTGTATTTACTTTGCCACCATGGCCTTTTTGCCTTTACCTCCCTTATCTCACCTCATTTGCTCACATCGTATATAGACTTGTTTATACTGTATTATTGACTGTATGTTTGTTTTACTCCATGTGTAACTGTGTCGTTGTATGTGTCAAACTGCTTTGCTTTATCTTGGCCAGGTCGCAATTGTAAATGAGAACTTGTTCTCAACTTGCCTACCTGGTTAAATAAAGGTGAAATAAAATAAAAATAAAAATAAATAAACATGGAGTACATCCCAAATGGCACCCTATGGTCCATAGTGCACTACTTTTGACCAGAGCCCTATGTAGGGAATAGGATGCCATTTGGGATATATACATATATTACATGATTTGATTTTCCACTCTATTTTTACACAGTAGGGTTGCGAGGCTGCCTGACACTTTGTTACTGCTCCTTTCAGCAGCAGATACAGGCTATTAATTGTCTATTGAGAGACTCTGGCTGTTGTCCAAATGGCAACCTTTCCCCTATGTAATGCTGTACCTTTGAGCAGAGCCCTGGTCAAACATAGTGCACTACATAGGGAAAAGGGTGCCATTTGAGACACAGGCACAGAAAGGTGCCCTTGTCCCAACCCATGACTGTATATATGAATGGACAAAGCCATCGATCATGTGACACCATTCATTCCTATGTGAAGACTTAATTGCGCATTGAAGCCAAATTAAGTAGATTAAGATGGCGTCTAATGGACACATAACATGCGCAGTTTGAACTACTCTAGGAAGTGTCTCATTGAGTACCTCAAGTTGAAGGCTGACCGGGGTACTGCAGGCTGCCTTTAGCAACTAAATTAACCTTACAACTCCTTCAGTTCAAGGACATTCATCTGGTGTATTAGAACCAATTATTGGTACAATGATTGTCTTCTTTTTTTATAAACACAAAGAGATTTCCATTCACTATAATGGGGGATCCTGTTTTCTGCTAACAATGCCTGAAGTACCGCGGTCGGCCTTAAACTTCAGTGGCTTCAATGAGAGCGGGCAGTCATTCTCCCCTGGTCCTAGCACAATATGCTAATAAATAGAAGGGCTGCTGGGTGGGAACAGAACACAGAACATACTGGAACACAGAAGAGGAACTCTGGCCACACCAGTGGAGATGCCTCCAGGGTCCTGTATCCAGGCAACTAGGCAGCCATGGAGACCATGTGGATACATTTCCAACAAGGCGGCTGAGAGAGTGAGGGCACACACTTTTGCTCACACACACACACACACACACACACACACACTTTATTCATCAATACAAAAAAACGCCATTGAGAAGTAAACAAAAGTGCCTTTCATATGCAGGGGGGGCAGAAGAATCTGGTTCATTGATATATTTCTACAGACTTCCTGTCTGTTTGCTGAGTAGTGCATGATGAGAAAAAGGCTGCCATGCTGGAGACTTGGAGTGGCTCAGTCATGATCTCCATATTTTTGGACAGGTTCTGTTAAGGGAATGAAGAGAAAAGCTCACCACCACATTATGGGAATACTGCATTGGACTATTTGTTCATCTTCAGAATCTAAAATGTAGAATACAGATTTTCTTGTTTTTGTTTTGTTTTACAGTATTAGTTGGATGATGTGTGGACATGATTTTACAGAGCTGCGTGTGTGTAGAGTGTGTGTATGCATGTGCGTCTTTGTCCATCTATCTGTGTCCACATATGTGTGTGCGTCTTTGTGTGTCTGTTTGAGTGTGTGTTTGACTGCTCATAGCTGCAGTAGCAGCCTACATGTGAGATGCATGTCTGCTGATTTAGGCAGATAGGATGGAGAATGGAATGTAGGTCAGGCCTCTGAGATCTACACATTGTGCTGCGAGGGACCACAAAAAAAGAGTTGTCATTGTCATGGATCCCTCTGGAACTTTCATTGCGCACACCTGGTCCCTATTCCCAATGATTGTATTTGTATATATGTTCCCTTTGTTCACCATGGTGCTGTTGATTATTGTTACAATGTCCATTGGTGCGTGTGAGTACCTGTGCTGTGTGTTTTGGTTTGCGTGCCCTTGTGGATTGCGCAGATGATTACGGGTCTCGTCCCGTGTGTTAATCATTGTGCGTGTGTGTTATTTATTCGAGGTTCTCCTCGCTCTTTTGTTTGGGTTTCAACCCTGTGTTTTTGTTACGTGTTTGTTTGGTCTTCATCCCCGTGCCTTTACACGGCACGCCAGAATTTGGGGTATAATAAAAAAACTTATTACGCATTCCTGCGCCTGTCTCCCGAATCTCTTCATACCAACGTGACAGTCATCCTAAAAAAGTACACATTCTTTGAATTAAAATATGCGTTCTGCGATTTCTATTTATGAGGTTTGGAAACTCACTGCTCCAATTAATATGGAAAAAAGAGTTTTTACCTAAAAATACATAGAATGTAAAAACCCTTGCAGTCTGACGTCACATTTTTTTGGGCCACCTATGTCCAAACAGTAAAATAATGTTTTCTTAAAATTAAATTAAATATTTAAAAAATAAGGATTTTGGTAAAACGTTTTTAGTGTACATCTAAATGACTAAAAACAGATGTGAAGTATGTAGAAAAGATAATGGACCCAAATATTTCTCAATAATATCATATTTGAGAACTGATAATCACAAAAATAATAGCTTGACTCTCAGGAAGAATGTAAAATCCCCCAAATGATGCATTCAGGAGTATTTTTGTCATGGCATGGGGCCCCAATTGATTTTGTTATAATGTTTGAGTCACTCAGATATCATAAGCCTTGGCAAGATGTGTATAATTGCAGGAAATTTGCTTTAAAACCACACATTGTTCTCTCAGCCACATGGCAAAATGTGTAGAATATATAGACCCAATAACGTAAAAACCCTTGCAGTCTCACATCGATATTAAAAATAATCATATATTTAATCAGCATATAGACATCAAACTCCTTCAATACACTATAATATGTTTGAAGAAGTTACCAAAAGGAATATTAATACATTTTTGTATAGTAACCATGGTTATGTAGTTACTGAATGCCTGTATCTCCAAAGCACTGGTGTCAGCATAGCCACACCTGTGCCACAGTGACTTACAGTGGATTGAGTGACACAGTGTGAGGTGATGCTGATATAGTCTGCTCTCTTGCTTTCTCTCTCTGCTGTCTGCAGGCTCTGGCCTGAGCTGGCCAGCAACTTGGCTACAGTATTCTACAGCAATCATGGCGAGCCCAGCACAAAACAGCATAGGCCGTGACACCCCAGTCAGGAGCATAGAACAATCGCCGTTCGCGGAGGACCACAAGATCAAACCCACAGACACACAGACACACACATTCCCCGTCTAGGTCTAAAAAGGGCCTAAAATGGCCACTTTCAAAATGTTGTTATAGTTTGTGATACAAATGTAAAAATAATGTCAAACATCCTTCCTCCCAATGAAGTTTCTATGTGAGAATTACCTGAACAATCTGAGATCCCAAAAATAATTTGGGGCTACGCTGGCATGGAATCGCCCATATTTGATATTACCATTCAAAAGTATGGATTTGACTTTTCATTTTTTTCTAAGGTAATATCTTAGTTGTACTGGGAAACTTTATGTGAAGTGACATTTTAAGTCATTATGTGAATGTGTAAATAAAATACCATAGACATTAGGTAAGGGGTAAATTGTAACTGACCTACAATTGCTAATTTGAGTCTAATCTGAGTCTTGAGAAAGTACAGCAATAATTATTGTCATCAACTATACCAATCACAAGACCTCTTCTTACTGATCAAAAGGATATATGATTAGATATAGTAAATGGGGAATGTTCTACAGGTCAATAAAAAAATAAAAAAAGAGGTGGCAAGAATATTCACTTTAGGCCTCGAAAAACTAAAACAACAAATAATTGATGGGTACTCCTACACTAAAACTTCTAACCAAGCATTAGCTAATTGAATAACAGCTTTCTATGTGGTTTCTAATTTGAGTTATTTAGCTATTACTACTGACCCTGTGTTACTTTTAGCCCTCGCCTCCCCTACCATTATTTTTGTGAAATGTATCATTTACCTCCTGTATGCCTGCCCTTACAAGACACTTTTACCTTTTCACACTGCCCCTCTTTGAATCTGTCCTTTCCTCCTTTCTAATTGGCAGAGATCCGTAACCAATTGGTGGAGCAGTTCCGTTGTCTTGAACAGCAGTCGGAATCCCGGCTACAGCTGCTGCAGGACCTGCAGGACTTCTTCCGCCGCAAGGCCGAGCTGCAGCTGGAGTACTCTAGAGGCCTGGACAAACTGGCTGAGCGCTTCTCCGCCAAGATACGCTCCTCCAGGGAACACCAGCACTTTAAGTGGGTACTGTCGAGTGTGTGTATGTGTGAAGGCTTCTCTCTGTCTGGTAACCCTGTAATTGTGTTTTTGATGTATATTAGGACTGTATGATGAACAGCAATTATATATTTTATACTGATAGAAAGGGAGGTGTGTGTACTGTCTGTCTGGTAATCCTATCTTCTTGTATTAGTCTAAAGAGGGAGAGAGGGGGAGAGGGAGAGAGAAAGAGAGAGAGAGAGGGAGAGAGAAGGAGAGAGAGAGAGAGAACAGGATAGCCAAGAAAGCTTGTGGCTTCAGACCACTAGAAACTATTGTGCCTTTCGCATCTAGGTCAAACTCATTATCTTCTCCTTCTCTTTTTATGTGTCTTGATGTCATCCCCTGCTTATTTACACACATTCCCTACTATAAAACACAGTATCATATGGGCAATTCTAATTACAAATTGTGCGGTTGGGGCAGTCATTACCAAATTTTGTATCTGCACTGTTCTTATAGCAAAGGTTTTTTTGCTAAATGTTCTCTGTACCTTATGCTTAGAGTTGTATGGTTTGTTAGACTTTGAAATCAATGGATTTTGTTTGGCATACATTTTAAAGTCTGAGTCTCAGTGTAATTCCATTACAATGAAAAACAATGGAAAAATGCAGTAGAACTGGCTTCGAGGTCCAGAGTTGAGTTTGAGGGCTATATAGTTCCAAGCTTCAAGCAGTAATCCAATTCAGCAGTACTCAAAAATGCATATAAAAAAGTTCAAAAACACACGAGAAATAGAAATAAGGAGAGCACGAGAATGTAGGTAAGCTACAGTTTAAGTCGGAAGTTGACATACACTTAGGTTGGAGTCATTAAAACTCGTTTTTCAACCACTCCACAAATGTCTTGTTAACAAACTATAGTTTTGGCAAGTCGGTTAGGACATCTACTTTGTCATTTTTCCAACAATTGTTTACAGACAGATTATTTCACTTATAATTCACTCTATCAAAATTCCAGTGGGTCTGAAGTTTACACACACTAAGTTGACTGTGCCTTTAAACAGCTTGGAAAATTCCAGAAAATTATGTCATGGCTTTAGAAGCTTCTGAGAGGCTAATTGACATCATTTGAGTCAATTGGAGGTGTACCTGTGGATGTATTTCAAGGCCTACCTTCAAACTCAGTGCCTCTTTGCTTGACATCATGGGAAAATCAAAATAAATCAGCCAAGACCTCAGAATAAAAATTGTAGACCTCCACAAGTCTGATTTATCCTTGGGAGCAATTTCCAAACGCCTGAAGGTACCACGTTCATCTGTACAAACAACGGTACGCAAGTATTAACACCATGGGACCACATAGCCGTCATACCGCTCAGGAAGGAGACGCATTCTCTCTCCTAGAGATGAACGTACTTTGGTGCGAAAAGTGCAAATCAATCCCAGAACAACAGCAAAGGACCTTGTGAAGATGCTGGAGGAAACGGGTGCAAAAGTATCTATATCCACAGTAAAACGACATAACCTGAAAGGCCACTCGGCAAGGAAGATGCCACTGCTCCAAAACTGCCATAAAAAAGACAAACTACAGTTTGCAACTGCACATAGGGACAAAATCATACTTTTTGGAGAAATGTCCTCTGGTCTGATGAAACAAAAATAGAACTGTTTGGCCATAATTACTATCGTTATGGTTGGAGGAAATAGGGGGTGGCTTGCAAGCCGAAGAACACCATCCCAACCGTGAAGCACGGGGGTGGCAGCATCATGTTGAGGTCGTGCTTTGCTGCAGGAGGGACTGGTGCACTTCACAAATGGCATCATGAGGCAGGAAAATTATGTAGATATATTGAAGCATTATCTCAAGTAGAGGTCGACCGATTAATCGGAATGGACGATTTATTAGGGCCGATTTCAAGTTTTCATAACAATTGGAAATCGGTAATTATGGACGCCGATTTTCTTTAATTTAATCTTTAATTTAATCTTTATTTAACTAGGCAAGTCAGTTAAGAACCGTCATTGAAAATAAGAACACATTCTTATTTTCAATGACGGCCTAGGAACGGTGGGTTAACTGCCTTGTTCAGGGGCAGAATGACAGATTTTTACCTTGTCAGCTCAGGGATTCAATCTTGCAACCTTACGGTTAACTAGTCTAACGCTCTAACCACCTGCCTCGCGAGGAGCCTGCCTGTTACGCGAATGCAGTAAGAAGCCAAGGTAAGTTGCTAGGTAGCATTAAACTTAATCAATCATAATGACTAGTTATAACTACACATGGTTGATGATATTACTAGTTTATCTCGAATGTCCTGCGTTGCATATAATCGATGCAATGCGCATTCGTGAAAAAGGACTGTCGTTGCTCCAACGTGTACCTAACCATAAACACCAATGCCAAATCACCAAACACCAACACCAAATCAATGCACAGAAGTATATATTGTTAAACCTGCATATTTAGCTAAAATAAATCCAGGTTAGCAGGCAATATTAACCAGGTGAAATTGTGTCACTTCTCTTGTGTTCATTGCACGCAGAGTCAGGGTATATGCAACAGTTTGGGCCGGATGGCTCATTGCAAACTAATTTGCCAGAATTTTACGTAATTATGACATAACATTGAAGGTTGTACAATGTAACAGGAATATTTAGACTTATGGATGCCACCCGTTAGATAAAATACGTAACGGTTCCGTATTTCACTGAAAGAATAAACGTCTTGTTTTCGAGATGATAGTTTCCGGATTCGGCCATATTAATGACCTAAGGCTCGCATTTCTGTGTGTTATTATGTTATAATTAAGTCTATGATTTGATGGAGCAGTCTGACTGAGCGATGGTAGGCACTAGCAGGCTCATAAGCATTCATTTAAACAGCACTTTCGTGCGTTTTGCCAGCAGTTCTGCTGTTTATGACTTCAAGCCTATCAATTCCCGAGATTAGGCTGGTGTAACGATGTGATGTGAAATGGCTAGCTAGTTAGCGTGGTGCGCGCTAATAGCGTTTCAAATGTCACTCGCTATGAGACTTGGAGTAGTTGTTCCCCTTGCTCTGCATGGGTAACGCTGCTTCGAGGGTGGCTGTTGTCATTGTGTTCCTGGTTCAAGCCCAGATATGAGCAAGGAGAGGTACGGAAGTTATACTAAAGTGCTTATAAGAACATCCAATAGTCAAAGGTATATGAAATACAAATGGTATAGAGAGAAATAGTCCTATAATTCCTATAATAACTACAACCTAAAACTTCTTACCTGGGAATATTGAAGACTCATGTTAAAAGGAACCACCAGTGTTCATATGTTCTCATGTTCTGAGTACGGAACTTAAACGTTAGCTTTCTTACATGGCACATATTGCACTTTTACTTTCTTCTCCAACACTTTGTTTTTGCATTATTTAAACCAAATTGAACAATTTTCATTATTTATTTGAGGCTAAATTTATTTTATTGATGTATTATATTAAGTTAAAATAAGTGTTCATTCAATATTGTTGTAATTGTCATTATTACAAATACATTTAAAAAAATTGTCCGATTAATCGGTATCGCCTTTTTTGTCCTCCAACAATCAGTATCGGTATCGGCGTTGAAAAATCATAATCGGTCGACCTCTAATCGCAAGACATCAGTCAGGAAGTTAAAGCTTGGTCGCAAATGGGTCTTCCAAATGGACAATGACCCCAACCATTCTTCCAAAGTTGTGGCAAAATGGCTTAAGAACAACAAAGTCAAGTTATTGGAGTGGCCATCACAATGCCCTGACCTCAATCCCATATAAAATGTGTGGGCAGAACTGAAAAAGCGTCTGCGAGCAAGGAGGCCTACAAACCTGACTAGGTTACACAAGCTCTGTCAGGAGGAATGGCCAAAATTCACCCAAATTATTGTAGGAAGCTTGTGTAAACATCTCACCCACTGGGAATGTGATGAACTAAATAAAATGACATTTCACATTCTTAAAATAAAGTGGTGATCCTAACTGATCTAAGACAGGGAATGTTTACTAGGAATAAATGTCAGGAATTGTGAAAAACAGATTTAAATGTACAGTGGGGCAAAAATGTATTTAGTCAGCCACCAATTGTGCAAGTTCTCCCACTTAAAAAGATGAGAAAGGCCTGCAATTTTATTCATAGGTACACTTCAACTATGACGGACAAAATGAGAAAAAACAATCCAGAAAATCACATTGTAGGATTTTTAATGAATTTATTTGCAAATTATGGTGGAAAATAAGTATTTGGTCACCTACAAACAAGCAAGATTTCTGGCTCTCACAGACCTGTAACTTCTTCTTTAAGAGGCTCCTCTGTCCTCCACTCGTTACCTGTATTAATGGCACCTGTTTGAACTTGTTATCAGTATAAAAGACACCTGTCCACAACCTCAAACAGTCACACTCCAAACTCCACTATGGCCAAGACCAAAGAGCTGTCAAAGGACACCAGAAACAAAATTGTAGACCTGCACCACGCTGGGAAGACTGAATCTGCAATAGGTAAGCAGCTTGGTTTGAAGAAATCAACTGTGGGAGCAAATATTAGGAAATGGAAGACATACAAGACCACTGATAATCTCCCTCGATCTGGGGCTCCACGCAAGATCTCACCCCGTGGGGTCAAAATGATCACAAGAACGGTGAGCAAAAATCCCAGAACCACACGAGGGGACCTAGTGAATGACCTGCAGAGAGCTGGGACCAAAGTAAAAAAGCCTACCATCAGTAACACACTACGCCGCCAGGGACTCAAATCCTGCAGTGCCAGACGTGTCCCCCTGCTTAAGCCAGTACATGTCCAGGCCTGTCTGAAGTTTGCTAGAGAGCATTTGGATGATCCAGAAGAAGATTGGGACACTGTCATATGGTCAGATGAAACCAAAATAGAACATTTTGGTAAAAACTCAACTCGTCAAGGACAAAGAATGCTGAGTTGCATCCAAAGAACACCATACCTACTGTGAAGCATGGGGGTGGAAACATCATGCTTTGGGGCTGTTTTTCTGCAAAGGGACCAGGACGACTGATCCGTGTAAAGGAAAGAATGAATGGGGCCATGTATCGTGAGATTTTGAGTGAAACATGGATGGGTCTTTCAGCATGACAATGATCCCAAACACACCGCCCGGGCAACGAAGGAGTGGCTTCGTAAGAAGCATTTCAAGGTCATGGAGTGGCCTAGCCAGTCTCCAGATCTCAACCCCATAGAAAATCTTTGGAGGGAGTTGAAAGTCCGTGTTGCCCAGCAACAGCCCCAAAACATCACTGCTCTAGAGGAGATCTGCATGGAGGAATGGGCCAAAATACCAGCAACAGTGTGTGAAAACCTTGTGAAGACTTACAGAAAACGTTTGACCTCTGTCATTGCCAACAAAGGGTATATAACAAAGTACTGAAATAAACTTTTGTTATTGACCAAATACTTATTTTCCACCATAATTTGCAAATAAATTCGTTAAAAATCCTACAATGTTATTTTCTGGATTTTTTTTCCTCATTTTGTCTGTCATAGTGGAAGTGTACCTATGATGAAAATTACAGGCCTCTCTCATCTTTTTAAGTGGGAGAACTTGCACAATTGGTGGCTGACTAAATACTTTTTTGCCCCACTGTATTTGGCTAAGGTGTATGTAAACTTCCGACTTCAACTGTATATACAGAGTCAGTTCCAGGGATAGTGCCAATATCATATTTACAATGTGCACTGATACTGGAGTGGAAGGGTTAGATATGTATATGAGTAAGGTGACTAGGCATCAGGATATATGATAAACAAAGTACAAGCAGCGTACTCTAAATGATGATTGTATATGTGTGTGTATAGAGTGTGTGTGTGTTGGAGTGTCAGTGTGAGTTTGCATAGAGTGAGTGTGCAGAGTCAGTGTAATAATTCAAATCTAATAGAAGGGTCAGCTCAGATCGTCCATGTAGCCATTTTGTTAGCTATTTAACAGTCTTATGGCTTGGGGATAGAAGCTGTTAAGGAGCCTGTTGGTGTCAGACATGTTGCTTCAGCACTGCTTGAAGCGGAGAATAGTCTATGGCTTGTGTGGCATGAGTCTTCAACAATTTTCTTGGCTTTCCTCTGTCACCGTCTGATAAAGAGGTACTGGATGGCAGGAAGCTCTGGTGTACTGGGCTGCCTGCACCACCCTCTGTAGTTCCATGCGATCGAGGGCAGTGCGGTTGCCCTACCAAGCAGTGATGCAGCCAGTCAAGATGCTATCAACAGTGCAGCTGTATAACTTTTTGAGGATTGACATTGACTGGTGGGGACAGAGCATTTGGGAGCAGTTATATAAATAAAATCCTAAGTGTGTGTCTGTGTGTGTGTGTCAGCTCTGGAAGAAAGAATCTCAACATTACAGCGGTAAAAGCGAGGTGGGGTACAGCATAGGGGAAAGATGTGGGTATCCACCAGCCACTGTGACCAAAAAGGGCATTTCCCACCTTGGCCGTGCGTGGCCACACAGTCGTGGGTAACCTGGAGTATAGGACAGGACTAAGCACACACCCCTGTGGGGCCCCCATGTTGAGGGTCAGCGTGGCAGAGTTCCCAGTTGCAGAGGAAGGTGTTTAGTCCCAGGGTCCTTAGCTTGATGATGAGTTTGGAGGGGACTTTGATGTTGAATGCTGAGCTGAAGTCAATGACTAGCATTCTCACAGATGTACAGTATTCCTCTTATCTAGGTGGGTGAGGGCACTGTGGAGTGCAGTTGAGATTGTGTCATCTATGGGTCTGTTGCAGCGATGATGGAGTTGATGTCTGCCATAGCCTGCCTTTCAAAGCACTTCATTGTGGCAGGTAGCCTTAGGAGAGTTTGAAAACGACCGTGAATATGCATGCCAGCTGTTCTGCGCATGCTCTTAGCACACACCTTGGAATACCACACGGCCTTACAAGTGTTGACCGGATTAAAAACCTTTCTCACGTCGGCCTCTGAGAGCAAGATCACCCAATCCGCTGGTCAGCGAGGCATCATTGGGCAGATCACAGTTGGGTCTTCCTTTTGTATTCCATAATAGACTGCCACATGCGATGGGCGGCGGAGCCTGTGTAATAGGATTCCACCTTGTTCCTTTATTGTCTTTTTGCTTGTTTGACGGCTCTGTGGAGGTCATAGCGGAACTTCTTGTACTTGGGTGTGTCCTCAGCCATAACCTCAATGTTGGCTGCAATAGCCCTGTGTGCTGTAGCTCTGTCCTTTAGCTTATCGCTAACCTCTGTTTTAGTCCAGGGCTTATGATTGATTCACTGTTGGGACAACATCGGCGATACATTTCCTAATGAAGCCGGTGGCGGAGGTGGTCAGCTCGTCAATGCTATCCGCAGAGTCCGGGAACATATTCCAGTCAGCACTAGCAAAGCAGTCTTCTAGCGTAGCCTCTGATTCGGAGGACCATTTCTCAATGGAGAGCGTCATGGGTGCTTCCTGTTTGAGCTTTTGCTTGTAGGAAGCAGGAGTATATAGTCATGAACTGATTTGCCGAAGGGGGGACGAGAGAGGGCCTTGTGTGCTTGCTTGTGGGTTGATTAACAATAACAATTAACAATTGACTAAAAATCCGCGATTTGGAGGTCATCCATATTATTATCAAGAGACTGTACATTAGCCAATAGAATGTAGGGAAGAGGTGGCCAATTTTCCCTTTGCCTGAATCTCACCAGGGCTCCCCTCTCCTGGCTCTTTTTCACCTGCTTTTCCTCTTGGATAGCCTGAAAATAGCGTTAGAATTACAGATGGGTCGAAAAATGAAGCTGCAATTGAGGTGATTATCTGCCGATCTTATGTTCAAAAGTTCTTGTCGATCATAAGAAATCATAGCTGAGACATTTTGTGCAAAAAAAAGTAAATATAAATAACAAAATAGCAAAGTCCGGTTTGAGCTCGCAAGATGGCAGCCATACAGTGACATGCTGACCAGACCGGACACGTTGCGTGCGCGAGCGTCGCAAGATAAACGTAGAAATCCATGTTATTCAATTATTGCACACACACTGCTTGCGCGCGCCAACAAGCGTCTGCGATGCCAAGGGCTAAAATAGAACTCCGTTCTATTTCTGACGCAGATCGCGCTGCAAGTCCCGCCTCTCCCATTGGTTTATAGACGCAGGTACCCATGTGCCAAATATATGCACGATGGCGCACGCGCGCAGCCGGTTTGGGTTGTGTGTAAGGAGCCACCTTCTTTGCTGCTTCACTGAGCTAACAAAGCCTGTAGTGCCTTTCACATGAAGCTCTAACAAGCTGTCCTTTTGGTTGACATACTCCTCAGACTAAGCTGTCCTTCGCAATGGCAGCATCTCAAATGGCACCCTATGATATTGACATACCTGTACTTCTCAAGACTAAGATGTAATTTATATTGACATACCCCTCAAGACTAATTTTAAAAAGTAGATCTTCCAAGAGGGGTCAACAGGGGTCATACCGTATTCACTCACATATTGTCGATTATTACAGTTAACCTTTCTGATCTCCCCATCCCGGATCCGGGTTCGTGAATACAGACTCAAGCTCATTACCATAACGCAACGTTAACTATTCATGAAAATCGCAAATGAAATGAAATAAATATGCCATCTCTCAAGCTTAGCCTTTTGTTAACAACACTGTCATCTCAGATTTTCAAAATATGCTTCTCAACCATTGCAAAACAAGCATTTGTGTAACAGTATTGATGGCTAACGTAGCATTTAGCATTAGCATTCAGCTGGCAACATTTACACAAAAAAACAGAAAAGCATTCAAAAAAATCATTTACCTTTGAAGAACTTCAGATGTTTTCAATGAGGAGACTCTCAGATAGCAAATGTTCAGTTTTTCCTGAAAGATTATTTGTTTAGGACAAATCGCTCCGTTTTCTGCGTCACGTTTAGCTATGAAAAAACCCCTGTATCCAGGATTGTGTAAATCTATCAGCAAGCTCATTAGCATAACACAACGTTAACTATTTATGAAAATCGCAAATGAAATGAAATAAATATGCCATCTCTCAAGCTTAGCCTTTTGTAAACAACACTGTCATCTCAGATTTTCAAAATATGCTTCTCAACCATAGGAAAACAATCATTTGTGTAAAAGTAGCTAGCTAGAGTTAGCATTTCGCGTTAGCATTTAGCGTTAGCATTAGCGTTAGCATCCAGCACGCAACATTAACAAAAACATAAAAGCCTTCAAATAAAATCATTTACCTTTGAAGAACTTCTGATGTTTTCAATGAGGATACTCTCAGTTAGATAGCAGATGCTCAGTTTTTCCAAAAAGATTCCTTGTGTATTAGAAATAGCTCCGTTTTGTACATCACATTTGGCTACCAAAAAAAATCCATAAATTCAGTCCTCAAAACGCAAACTTTTTTCCAAATTAACTCCATAATATCGACTGAAAACATGGCAAACGTTTTTTAGAATCAAGCCTCAAGGTGTTTTTCACATATCTCTTCATTGATACATCGTTCTTGGACACATGCTTTCTCTCCTGAATCCCAGGAGAAAATGACCGCACCTGAAGATTACGCACAAATTTAGACAAAGGACACCGGGCGGACCTCTGGAAAATGTAGTCTCTTATGGCCAATCTTCCAATGATATGCCTACAAATACGTCACAATGCTGCTAAGACCTTGGGCGAACGACAGAAAGTGTAGGCTCATTCCTTGCGCAATCATAGCCATATAAGGAGAGAATGGAAAACAGAGCTTCAGAAATTCTGCTAATTCCTGGGTGATGCATCATCTTGGTTTCGCCTGTAGAATGAGTTCTGGGGCACTTACAGACAAAATCTTTGCAGATTCTGAAACTTCAGAGTGTTTTCTTTCCAAAACTGTCAAGAATATGCATAGTCGAGCATCTTTTCGTGACAAAATATCGCGCTTAAAACGGGAACGTTTTTTATCCAAAAATGAAATAGCGCCCCTAGAGCTCTAAGAGGTTAAATCATTAAATACAGTATAGTGTGTAGTGCAGTGCTATTAGCAAGGAATACTCAATCAGTAGTATCATTTCAATGAGTATAGTCACAGTATAACCTAACGTAGCAGGTGTAAAATAAGTTGTATTTCTTTCTTTCTGGTCCTGACGAGAGAACAAAAAACTCTTCTGCACTGTTGAACCAATCCAATAAATGTGGAGGAGGAGTTAAGATGGAGTGTCGCTTTATTAACATCCAAAAGCGGAAACCTCGTCACGGACTCCCTTTCCAATTCCCTTGAAAACTGGATGCATTGACCCCGCAGAGGGTGGCCACAGTACAGTAAGTGCAGACGTGAACTTGGCCAAGCCATCCTTACACACACTTGCACTTGATCTGACTATGTATCCCCATCCTCTTTCTCTCTCTCTCTCTCTCTCTCTCTCTCTCTCTCTCTCTCTCTCTCTCTCTCTCGCTCTCTCTCTCTCTCTCTCAGTTTCTCCCTCCTCACATTAAATGGTCATCATTCTTTTTTCTGACTTTCACAGACAGATTGAGGACTCACTGAGTGCTGCACTCACTTGGCTGTTTGAATCGCCACATTTAATAATTCCATCCATGCCTCGCTCCTTCCCTCCAGCCTCCATCACTGACAATTGTAATTGTATTTTTAGAGGGACAATCTCAAATTGTCCCTGCAATTTATGGACTTCTTGTCTTCAAGTTTACTCTAAATAAACTTGAAGATATATGAAGTCCATAAATTCAACTAAGATCTTTCATCTTCGCATAATGTTGGTTGGAAATAGTCAGCGTCTAAATAAGCTGTTTTCTCTGTCTTCCCGGTAATGTTGAATTATACAATATGCTTCTAATCTAATGATGTGATACAGAATGATTGCCAATCGTCTATCTATGTTTCATCAGAAGCCTTGTAGTGGCTCATTCTCCCTGCTAGGAAACAGGGACTGTGTCCCAAATGACACCCTGTTCATTATTTAGTGAACCAATTTTGACCAGGATCTATAGTGATCTGGTCAAAAGTAGTGCACTATATAGGGAATAGGGTGCCAGTTAGGATTGTCAGGCAGTAAGTCACCTCTACCGACTAATGAACAGATGTGCACTGCATCTCCAGTTCCCATGCAGTGTTGTGCCAGTGCTGCAGTGCAGTAAAGATCACTGCAGTGGTGCTCCTCTCCTAGTACTAGTGATCTGTTATCTGCAATGGACAGCTCTATAACAACTTCTCCGACTCTATAATTCTGCCAAGATAGTTTACTTTTGATTCAGAGCAAAGCTACTTGCTGAGTTGGGCCCCAATTGAGTTCCTGGCAGCAGGTTGTATGTCTAGGATCAATCATTCACATCCTCCACCACAGATTGGGACGATATGGGGAAGTTTTAATCAAAGGATCCTGGACATAAAGAGTCAGAGCCCCAGAGGTGTGGACTGTGGAGTAGTCTAGGCTACCTGGAGCATCACATTAAAGCTAGTCTTTTTTACCTCTCTAAACCAGGAACTTATTTCCTTATTCTTTTATTCTCTGTTTTGACATCTTTTCCCTTGTCTGGTTATTACCTCAGCCTGCTTAGCAGAAGATGCCTGTCTGACCGTATGTGAGGTTATATAAAGAGAGGTGCACACTCAGCCAAAGACTATCTGACAGTGATAGTGAGAGTTAGTTTCCTTCTTTCAGCGTGTTCTACTTCCTTCTTCTACAGGAAACTAACAGAATGTGTTAAACGTTTATCTCACCTCCACATCCAGGCTTTCTCTCACCTCCAGGCTTTCATTTATAAACACCTCACTCTATCTGCTGTTCATTTCTACACTATAGTATCTGTTAACCTACGCTGGTAGATTCCAAAAGCTAAATGATAGTGACCGCAAACTATACTATTGGTTGAATAGTAATGGTTCCATACTGTGGAGGTCAACTGTTAACCGGTTTAAACGACTGGGGGATAAAATTACTTATTTTCAACCATACTCTACACCCAAAATTGCTTTTATCGTAACGAGACACTTGACCTACACTGTGATGTTCCTTTTGGATGACACTCTGACCTGTGACCTCTAACCTGTTCTTCCAGGAAGGACCAGAACCTGCTGTCAACAGTGAACTGCTGGTACCTCGTTCTGAACCAGACGAGGAGAGAGAGCAGAGACCATGCTACCCTCAGCGACCTCTACAACAATAACGTCATTGTCCGCCTAGCACACGTCGGAGAGGATGTCATCAGACTCTTCAAGAAGGTCAGGAAAGAATGTTTGTTTACTTGAAATTGAAAATGTGACATGCTGCTGACAACTTTTAGTAGAGTGCTACTGCATAACAAATTTAAGATTTGTTTAAAGAGTTCCCACAGTTATAATAGTGTCGGTCGGGCAATTAATTTGCCATCCACTGCCCGCACACGCGCGCGCACACACACACACTTTGAGACCTGATAACTGAGGGCCTGGCTGGCTATACCCCCACTGTGTTGTCGTCTGGCTGGGCTAGCATCAATCTGCTTTACATCTAAAGGTCAGACCTACAGCTGGGAGATCAGCCATATGTGCTACCTCTTCATCTTCCCCACCTTCATATACCTTTCCTTCCCTTTCTCTGTATCACCAGCTTCTTCATCCGTGTCTTCCTTCTCCAGCTTCTCCTCCTCCACCTTCTCCTTCTCCAGCTTCTCCTCCTCCACCTTCTCCTTCTCCAGCTTTTCCTCCTCCACCTTGTCCTTCTCCAGCTTCTCCTCCTCCACCTTCTCCTTCTCCACCTTCTCCTTCTCCACCTTCTCCTTCTCCAGCTTCTCCTCCTCCACCTTGTCCTTCTCCAGCTTCTCCTCCTCCACCTTCTCCTCTGCACCACGTGTGCCTGTCCATTTACTGTATGTTATCAAATGTTCTTATTTCTTAAGTGGTAAACAAACTACATGGTTTCAACGTAGAAGATGGTCTCATTCTCAGAGTAAATTGTAATCTCAGTATCTGTCCTGTAATTTCCATATCCCTAAATGACAGAAGGATACAGTGCCTTGCGAAAGTATTCGGCCCCCTTGAACTTTGCGACCTTTTGCCACATTTCAGGCTTCAAACATAAAGATATAAAACTGTATTTTTTTGTGAAGAATCAACAACAAGTGGGACACAATCATGAAGTGGAACGACATTTATTGGATATTTCAAACTTTTTTAACAAATCAAAAACTGAAAAATTGGGCGTGCAAAATTATTCAGCCCCCATAAGTTAATACTTTGTAGCGCCACCTTTTGCTGCGATTGCAGCTGTAAGTCGCTTGGGGTATGTCTCTATCAGTTTTGCACATCGAGAGACTGGAATTTTTTCCCATTCCTCCTTGCAAAACAGCTCGAGCTCAGTGAGGTTGGATGGAGAGCATTTGTGAACAGCAGTTTTCAGTTCTTTCCACAGATTCTCGATTGGATTCAGGTCTGAACTTTGACTTGGCCATTCTAACACCTGGATATGTTTATTTTTGAACCATTCCATTGTAGATTTTGCTTTATGTTTTGGATCATTGTCTTGTTGGAAGACAAATCTCCGTCCCAGTCTCAAGTCTTTTGCAGACTCCATCAGGTTTTCTTCCAGAATGGTCCTGTATTTGGCTCCATCCATCTTCCCATCAATTTTAACCATCTTCCCTGTCCCTGCTGAAGAAAAGCAGGCCCAAACCATGATGCTGCCACCACCATGTTTGACAGTGGGGATGGTGTGTTCAGCTGTGTTGCTTTTACGCCAAACATAACATTTTCCATTGTTGCCAAAAAGTTCCATTTTGGTTTCATCTGACCAGAGCACCTTCTTCCACATGTTTGGTGTGTCTCCCAGGTGGCTTGTGGCAAACTTTAAACGACACTTTTTATGGATATCTTTAAGAAATGGCTTTCTTCTTGCCACTCTTCCATAAAGGCCAGATTTGTGCAATATACAACTGATTGTTGTCCTATGGACAGAGTCTCCCACCTCAGCTGTAGATCTCTGCAGTTCATCCAGAGTGATCATGGGCCTCTTGGCTGCATCTCTGATCAGTCTTCTCCTTGTATGAGCTGAAAGTTTAGAGGGACGGCCAGGTCTTGGTAGATTTGCAGTGGTCTGATACTCCTTCCATTTCAATATTATCGCTTGCACAGTGCTCCTTGGGATGTTTAAAGCTTGGGAAATCTTTTTCTATCCAAATCCGGCTTTAAACTTCTTCACAACAGTATCTCGGACCTGCCTGGTGTGTTGCTTGTTCTTCATGATGCTCTCTGCGCTTTTAACGGACCTCTGAGACTATCACAGTGCAGGTGCATTTATACGGAGACTTGATTACACACAGGTGGATTGTATTTATCATCATTAGTCATTTAGGTCAACATTGGATCATTCAGAGATCCTCACTGAACTTCTGGAGAGAGTTTGCTGCACTGAAAGTAAAGGGGCTGAATAATTTTGCACGCCCAATTTTTCAGTTTTTGATTTGTTAAAAAAGTTTGAAATATCCAATAAATGTCGTTCCACTTCATGATTGTGTCCCACTTGTTGTTGATTCTTCACAAAAAAATACAGTTTTATATCTTTATGTTTGAAGCCTGAAATGTGGCAAAAGGTCGCAAAGTTCAAGGGGGCCGAATACTTTCGCAAGGCACTGTATATTGCTGCATGAATTGTCCCTGTTAATCAATGCAACTGTTTTATTTCAATGTCAAATAATTTCTGTTTAACAATAAGGTACCTTACTGTGATTGTTTTTAATTAAAAAGATTTAAACAAATTAAAAACAATAGCTTCTTGTCAAAGAGTAATTACTCAAACTAGGACTGTCTGGGAGTGGTCTGTGTGGGAGTGGAGGTTTGGAGGTTTGGAACTCTCTTTATTATTGGTTGATTAACTCATTTTAGGCGGTCTTTTCAAACGGCTCTTACACTAAAAGGGCATTGTCATTTTCACAATTTCACAGTATTATTCCAACCTCATTGTGTGGAAATACATATAGAACACAGAAACATCTAATTTCTTGACTGTACTGGGCATTTAAGTGTACACATTAGACCAATCAGAGCTATAAAGCATGTCTGAGAAAGAGAGGCAGAGGGCAGAGCAGAAAGTGGCCATGGTTCAGGGACTACAGTATGATGGAACGGTCTGCTAGGGAAAGCACAGATCAGTATTGATCCACAGGAACCGGGTGGAGTCTCACATTATTTATGTCGTCTTGGGATGGATATGCTGTCAGGGGTGAGCTGTGATGAGGCTGGGTTACTGTTGCCTGGTGGACTGGGTTTGGCTGAGCTGCCTGGTGGGCTGAGCTGCCGAGAGGTGGCTGAGTAACTGCCTGCTGAAAAATGATAAAATGTCTTCCTCAGCAAAATGTTTCATGGAGTGGCGTAAAGTTTGTTACATTGCCTAGGCTGATAGCAGTACCACCATCTGCTTTATGTGACATATACACACACACCATGCATTTCAATGTAGAAGCAAATGTTGTGCAACATGAATAAACTAACCTAAAAATAGGGCTTCTGCTAATGAATTAACCATTTAAGTTGTCCTTATAGGTGTAAATGTAGTGGTGTTGCCATAGCAGCACCTATCTCTCAGAGGAAAGTTCAGCTGCTGGGCCTAACAACAATGACAACCATGGCCGTGACAACCTACCATCACTGACATACTCCACCCTATATACTACACTAACAACACACTTACCTGTGCTTTCACTTGAGGGGTCTGTCTGTAATGTATTACTGAAGAGGAAAACTGTTCCTACTGTTGACGACTTTCTGACTGGAGCCCGTTTTGATCTGTTGTGTAATAAGCCTAGCAGTAGTAATTATCATGTTATGGGTTAGATAGAAGGATCTATGTGCATTGTATTTGGGCTGAGGGAAAGGGGCACTGTCTCTGAGGGCAAGAATGATTCCATAATGGTTGAATAGGTACCATGTGTCTGGAGTTAGAGCTGATAGATGGGAATTACTATTCTGTTACACTGTCTTTACTGATTTATATTTATACTATTAATATGAATTTATACTGTATTCTTAGAGATTGAAAGTAGTGTTGAGTTTAGGCTCTTTGTGTATGAGAAGTTGAATTATCTAGTGGACTGTAGGAGACTAGGAATGTGTACTCCCATACCTCAAGGCCAGACTGATAAGAAGACCTGTGAAAGGCACCTAGGAGTGTGAAGGCTCTGGACTCTGGACGCTGATACATGATAACCAACATGAGGAACATACTCAGTTCCTGCAGAGACTGATTGTTCGTCCTAGACGAAGAAGTTGGAAACTGGGGCCTAGTCGGAAGTTATGTGCTTGTGACCTGTATGTGTGCTTTTTGCAGCTACGACAATCTACAGTAGCTTGAGTTTTCTTAGAGTCTATGTGGATTATTGTACCAGAAATTAGAACCTAACACTACTTTTACAGGATTTCTTAAACTACTCTGTTCTAGCTGCCTTCCGTACCCTCTCATTGTTGGCTGTACATTCTATCACTGTCCATCACAGACACTCCGCTCCTGCGAGTTACAGTAACTGAGTTGGAATCGTGAATGTGTGATTTGAATATGGTCAGTAGGAGACATTAGAAATGTCTATTCTTAGCTGCCTGCATGTACACTGCATAGTATTCTATAAGGCCTTTTTACAAATAGAGGGAAACAACATTTCACACTGTTCAGTCATCTCTCAGAAACAGACACATACCCAAGGGAAACACATATCTCCCATACAGACACATACCCAAGGGAAACACATATCTCCCATACAGACACATACCCAAGGGAAACAGATGTATCCCATACAGACACATACCCAAGGGAAACACATGTCTCCCATACAGACACATACCCAAGGGAAACACGTCTCCCATACAGACACATACCCAAGGGAAACACATGTCTCCCATACAGACACATACCCAAGGGAAACACATATCTCCCATACAGACACATACCCAAGGGAAACACATATCTCCCATACAGACACATACCCAAGGGAAACGCATATCTCCCATACAGACACAGACCCAAGGGAAACGCATATCTCCCATACAGACACATACCCAAGGAAAACACATATCTCCCATACAGACACATACCCAAGGGAAACGGATGTATTCATGCCTCAGTGAAGCAAAGCCAGGTCTGTTCAAGATATTCTTCCAGTCACCTGTGAGATTTATTCACATGCCTTTTGTTCCTGTTTTTTGTCCCAGAGCAAAGAAATCGGGGTGCAGATGCATGAGGAGTTAGTGAAAGTCACAAACGAGCTCTACACTGTGAGTAAACAACAACAACATTTAATTCTCTCTCTTTCTCAATCTCTTTCTTTTTTTCTCTCTCTCCTTCTCCCCCAATCTGTCTGTATTGTTCATCATCTCTCCTTTCATCCACTCCCCATGTTTGTTAGTTTGCCTGAAGCTAACAGGCTAACTCCATTTGGCTAGGCCGACCTCAGACCCTCTCAGACTCTCTGCTCTGTAGTGTCTGGATAGAACAGGACCTGCCCAGAGCAGAATAGCTTTATAAGCAATCAGAAGGTAGCCTAGCGGTTAGGAGCGTTGGGCCAGTAACTGAAAAGTCGCTGGTTCGAATCACCGAGCCTTTGTGCCCTAGAGCAAGGCAGTTAACCCCCAACAACAACTGCTCCCTGGGTGCTGATGATGTTATTTTAACACAGCCCCCACTCCTCTCTGATTCAGAAAGTTAGGTTATATAGGGAAGACAAATTTGTGCAACTGACTAGGTATCTCCCTTACAGCCTTGCTACACAGGTCATTTGGTTCTACACCGGAGGACATGATTTGTTTTTTTACTCCCGCCGTGAGAGAAGTTGCAGTTGAAGGAGAAACTCTATATGCCTTGGCTCTGCTCCAAGCCGACTCACTTCCCTTGCAGTGGAGGGCTGCTTACTGCCAAGGTGTCACATCATCATCACATAGTCACATATTCAGCACATGCTACACAAAACCATACATTGACTGTGTACATACATAGAAGAGTATGCATACACACGCATGCACACACACACACAATAACGTATGCTTGAACACACTCACACAAGCCTGTCTTTGATGCGTTAACATCAACGCTCCCACGCCACCTAACCATCCACACCAACCACATTGAACCTTCAAAGCCTACCCTTTCTCGCTTTCATGATTTCATGTCAGTATATATACGACTCTATTTCCATTTACCCCCCCACCACCACCACACTCCCTTCCTGCCCGTTCACTGTCACACATCATAATGCCCCAGGTTATGTTTCTGTTAGATTTTTTTTGTGTGTGTGGGTGGGTGTGTATCTGTGTGTGTGTGTGTGTGTGTGCTTGTGACAAGAAGGTGCTCATTTGTGAAATGTGATGCCTATGTTTGCAATAACAATACAGACAAACAATGAGCAGTGAGCACATGCAGAGCAACATAGGACATGAAACATGTAGCAAGCAGGCAGACAGAGCAATAGCACAAAAAGCATTGATTGATTCAATGGTTATAAAGATGGGGAGAGGTCTGTCCGTGAAAGAGATGTTCTTCTTTTTTGACACCACACTCCACAAAGCAAGTCCTTTTGGCTTTAGTTTTTATCTTATCTTGATTATTGTCCAGTCATATGGCCAGGTGCTGCAAAGAAAGACCTTTGTTAAGCAGCAGCTGGCCCAGAACATAGCGGCACATTTTTGTTCTTCATTTGTGTTCTTCATTGTAATCAGTTAATTAATTTACCTTTATTTAACTAGGCAAGTCAGTTAAGAACTAATTCTTATTTTCAATGACAGCCTAGGGGTTGAGGGGCAGAACTACAGATTTCTACGTTGTCAGCTTGGGGATTTGAACATGAAACCTTTCGGTTACTAGTCCAAAGCTCTACCCACTAGGCTACCCTGCCGGCCCAATAATATGCATGCCAGTCTCTCTTGGCTAAGAGTTGAAGAAAGACTGACTGCATCCCTTCTTGTTTTTATAAGATACAATGTGCACCATCACACTGTGCAGCAGGCATTGCTACATGAAACCCATGTAAATACATGTAAATACTGTCACTTAAAATACATGGCTTAATGGCCACAAGAGAATGATTCTGCATGAAATACAGCATACTATATTATGATGCAGATGTTCATTTATTGGCTTTCTAAACAGCTTTCTCTCTGTATGTCTCATACTGAAACGTTCACATACACGCAGTAGGTGACATTATCCATAACTAGTACTTGTACAGTGCTTTCAGAAAGTATTCACATCCCTTGGCTCTTTACAAATGTTGTTGATTTTTTTGGGTCACTGACCTACACACAATACTCCATAATGTCAAAGTGGAATTATTTTCTGAACATTGTTAACAAATTAATAAAAAATGAAAAGCTGAAATGTCTTCAGTCAATAAATATTGCACTTTGTTATGGCAAGCCTAAATAAGTTCAGTAAAAATTTGCTGAACAAGTCACATAAGTTGCATGGACTGTGTGCAATAATAGTGTATAACATGATTTTGGAATGACCACCTCATGTTTGTACCCTACACATACAATTATCTTCAAGGTCCCTCAGTCATGCGGTGAATTCAAACACATATTCAATCACAAAGGTTTTCCAATGCCTTGGAAAGAAGGGCACTTATTGGTAGATGGTTAAAAAAAGCAGACATTGAATATCTCTTTGACTTTGAGCATGGTGAAGTTATTAATTACACTTTGGATGGTGTATCAATACATCCCAGTCACTACAAAGATACGTGTCCTCCCTAACTCAGTTGCCGGAGATTGAGGAAACCACTCCGGGATTTCACCATGAGGCCAATGTTGACTTTAAAACAGTTACAGAGTTTAATGTCTGTGATAGGAGAAAACTGGATGGATCAAGCCCAAATCTACACTGGAGTTGTGTCAAGTTCTGACCTTAGTTCTTTTGTTATGTCTTTGTTTTAGTATGGTCAGGGCTTGAGTTGAGTGGGTTGTCTATGTTCCTTTTTCTATGTTTTGGGATTTCTGTGTTTGGCCTGGTATGGTTCTCAATCAGAGGCAGCTGTTTATCGTTGTCCCTGATTGAGAACCATATTTAGGTAGCCTGGTTTCACTTTTGAGTGGTGGGTGATTATTTTCCGTGTTAGTGTTTGTTACCACATGGGACTGTTTCGTTTGTTTCACTTTGTTATTTTGTATTTTTGTAGTGTTCAGTTTTTCTTATTAAAATGGACACTTACCACGCTGCAAATTGGTCCGACCTCTCCTACTCTTCCTCAGAAGAGGAGGAGAACCGTTACATAAGAACCCACCACCAAAGGACCAAGCAGCGTGGCAACGGGCAGCAGCAGCAGCGATCTCAAGACTCGTGGACATGGGAGGAGAACCTGGACGGCAAAGGACCCTGGGCTCAGGCTGGGGAATATCACCACCCCAAGGCAGAGCTGGAGGCAGCGAGAGCTGAGCGGCGGTGGTATGAGGAGGCAGCACGGCAGTGCAGCTGGAAGCCCGAGAAGCAGCACCAAAAATGTATTGGGGGAGGCACACGGGGAGTGTGGCGAAGTCAGGTAGGAGACCTGCGCCAACTCCCCATGCTTACCGTGGAGAGAGGGGGACCGGCCAGGCATCATGTTATGCCGTGAGGCGCACGGTAACCCCGGTGCGCAGGCATAGCCCGGTGCGATACATAGCAGCGCCTCGTATCGGCCGGGCTAGAATGGGCATCGAGCCAGGTGCCATGAAGCCGGCTCAGTGCATCTGGTCTCCTTGGGCCGGGGTACATGGCACCAGCCTTACAAATGGTGTCCCCGGTTTGCCAGCACAGCCCAGTGCGGGCTATTCCACCTCGCCGCACTGGCCTGGCTACGCATTCAGCATTCAGCCAGGTAGGGTTGGGCAGGCTCGGTGCTCGAGACCTGCAGTGCGCCTCCACGGTCCGGTCTATCCGGTGCCGCCTCCACACACCAGCCCTCCGGTGGCAGCCCCCCGCACCAGGCTGTCTCTCCGTCTCCTCCCTACAGGTGCTCCCGCCTGTCCAGTGCTGCCAGAGTCTTCCTCATGCCCAGCGCTCCCGGAGTCTCCCGCCTGTCCGGAGCTCCCGGAGTCTCCCGCCTGTCCGGAGCTGCCGGAGTCTCCCGCCTGTCCGGAGTTGCCGGAGTCTCCCGCCTGTCCGGAGTTGCCGGAGTCTCCCGCCTGTCCGGAGCTGCCGGAATCTCCCGCCTGTCCGGAGCTGCCGGAGTCTCCCTCCTGTCCGGAGGTGCCGGAGTCTCCCTCCTGTCCGGAGGTGCCGGAGTCTCCCGCCTGTCCGGAGCTGCCGGAGTCTCCCTCCTGTCCGGTGCTGCCGGAATCTCCCGTCTGTCCGGTGCTGCCGGAATCTCCCGTCCATTCGGGACCCGTGGCTTGGGTTCCCAGTCCGAGGTTGGCGGCGAGGGTCGCCGCGTTAAAGAGGCCACGGAGGCGGGTAGAGAGGTCCGTGTTAGTGTTTGTTACCACACGGGACCGTTTCGTTTGTTTCAATTTGTTATTTTGTATTTTTGTAGCGTTCAGTTTTTCTTATTAAAATGAACACTTACCAAGCTGCAAATTGGTCCGACCTCTCTTACTCCTCCTCAGAAGAGGAGGAGAACCGTTACAAGTTGCTTACCAAGAAGAGTGGCCGAGTTACAGTTCTGAAAATCTGTGACCTGGAAATAGTTATCCAATTTGACAGAGCTTGGAGAATTTTGAAAAGAATAATGGACAGATGTTGCACAAGCCAGGTGTGGAAAGCTCTTAGAGACTTACCCAGAGATACTCACAGCTGTCATCACTGCCAAAGATGCTTTGACAAAGTATTGACTCAAGGGTGTGAATACTTACGTAAAATCGATATTTCTGTATTTGTACATGTTTTATGCAATGTATTGATGTATTATGCACAATGTGAGAGCTTTGCATTAACATGTCTCCAGCCTTTTCTGGCTTCCAGTCAGAATCAAGGATTCCTCTCTTGTTTCACACCCAGCAGCAGTCAGAGGAAAAATGAAAGGTTCTCTATTACATAGCTAGAGGAAAGGTTGTCTTTAACAACCAGTACTATGTGAGTACCTAACGGCGTGTGCCATAAGCGCATCTGAAGTATCCTATAAGTATAACTGTAGAACCTTTTTTTTTTGAGTGTAGACTAGAGGAATGGTTCTCTCTATATCAACTAGAGGAAAGGTTCTCTGTAACGTAACTAGAGGAAAGGTTCTCTGGCTTTGACAGACTTCCTGTTGATTGATTTCACTTGCTCTCTCCTCACATGTATTACTTAAATCAGAGTTGTTAGGAGACCTGTAAGAAAGAGGATGATATATTTGCGTGTGAATGGAAAGGAAATCAAGAGAGGTAACCTAGTTTTAGCACTCAGTCATACATCCACAACATATCTGACAGTAGCTGTCTTTCTGTGTTCTTATTCAGTGTACAATATACAGGTGGATTTATATGCTGAATCTTCTTTAGATATCCATGTCTAACCAATCTTCCATTAACATTAACGTGATTGAATGGGATCTTAAGCACTTTTTCACAACATATTGTACATATTAAAATTCATAACATATCATACGAATTGCAGCAAAAATTATTATAATTATTTTTAGAAAGAACATGTGCAGTTACATATCATGAAATGGATGACGACATACACAATTGTGCACAATTTTCTGGGACCTACTTGCGCTACTTTCAAACTACTGGCGGAAATGATAAATTCTACAAAATATTCACGCTTATCGTGAGTTTGGTGTTTATTGTGTGGTTACTCCATTGAGATAGGGAGTTTCCCTCATGACCAATGTAAACGTCTAGACCCAGAACCTTCTGGTGAACTTAGTGTGCATGTAGTTAACTTTAATGTATATTTTGTATGTATGTTTTGTGTCCTGAGCAGGTGATGAAGACATACCACATGTACCACACAGAGAGCATCAGTGCAGAGAGCAAGTTGAAGGAGGCGGAGAAACAGGGAGAAAAGCAGATCGGCAAGGCCAATGATGTCAGCACCAGCCTCCTGCGCCATGACGACCGCCAACAGCGACGCAGCTCCGCCAAGAAGATAGAGAAGATGAAGGAGAAGGTGTGTCTTGGGCTTGTGTGTGTATGTGTCCAAATGTATGTAAAAGCTCAGAGAACTTGGATGCATTAGCCTTTGAAATGTATAAGTTAATGTATACACTAATGAGCAAAAATATTAAGTGGTTTTGTTGCCATGGTAAGACTAGACCTCTATTGTCTCATATGGCACATGCACATTTTTTTGGATAAAATTAGACTTCTTTAAATGGAACAAACTGTATTACATCTTTAGTATAGAAATCCATTTACAGAGACATCGATATTCTATGGTATACTGACGGATGACTCGCTCTCTCTCTGTCTCTCCGTCTGTCTGTCTTTGTCTCTCTCCCTCTTCTCTCCCTCTCCTCAGAGACAGGCCAAGTACTCTGAAAACAAGCTGAAGTGCACTAAAGCACGGAATGACTATTTGTTGAACCTGGTGGCAACCAATGCTCTGGTGGCCAAATATTACATCTACGATGTCTCTGACATGATAGACGTGAGTGGTACAGTACATGCTGATTCTAACAAAGTGAGAATATTAGATACACAGGAAAAATGCATCCATTTGATACACAAAAGATCAGTAGCATCTTGTAACACATTAGCACCTTGTAACACATTATTCTAAGTTACCGTTCAATTGATTGCAATGAAAAATAAATACAGTAGTTTAATCAATTGAAGCATAGTAGCATCTTATAACACATCATCTCTCCTCATTGGTCTGTAACTAACATTAAGGATTCACAATGGTGGTAATGGCTGTCCATGCCTCTCCCCAGTGCTGTGACCTGGGTTACCATGCCAGCCTGGCACGGACCCTGAGGACCTACCTGTCTGCAGAGTACAGCCTGGAGACATCCCGCCACGAGGGGCTGGACCAGCTGGAGGGTGCCGTGGATGCCATGGATGTCAGGGGGGACAAACACAGGGTCATGGACATGCACAGCCAGATCTTCTGCCCGCCCGCCCGCTTCGACTACCAGCCACACATGGGCGACGAGGTGAGGGAGAGGTGATTGGAGGGGTGATTGTGCCTCCCACTATGTCTGTGTTTCTTCTGTCTGGTCCTGTGTGGCTTGCATCAGCAATGCCAGCATCTTTGGGTCAGTTCCTTTCTGGCATCCCAAACAAACACTACTGTAAATTCTCAATCTCTCTCTCTCTCTCTCTCACTCACTCACTCACTCACTCACTCACTCACTCACTCACTCACTCACTCACTCACTCACTCTCACTACTAGGTGTGTCAGGTGAGTGCCCAGCAGCCGGTGCAGACAGAGCTCCTGATGCGTCACCACCAGCTCCAGTCCCGCCTGGCCACACTCAAGATCGAGAACGAGGAGGTGAGCTCTAAAACCCTGGCCCTAACCCAAAACCTGTCTCATTATCAGTCAGTGAACTCACCACCTAGGCCATGTTCAATAGGTAAAATTGTGGAACATTTGCGGTCTGCCTGCATGCCTGCCTCCCTCTGCTGCTTCACCATATCGCTCCTACGAATATGGAGGTGCTCTGTTCATTCAGCCACTTCCTCTGTATCTCTCACATGGACAGAACACAATTTATATTTATATTTATCTTCACACACGCAACCAGATGTCCCCTACCAGGCTTACTGAACTTTACATTATATATATTAGGCAAGTGATTGGTGTCTGTGCAGAATCCATACTAGTATATGGGTAATTCCATGAAACGATTACCTTTTGCGTCCCTTTGATATTTTAAGTTGTCACGCCCTGGCCTTAGTTATCTTTGTTTTCTTTATTATTTTGGTTAGGTCAGGGTGTGACATGGGGGATTTATGTGTTTTGTCTGGTCTAGGGGTTTTTGTATGTTTATGGGGCTGTCTCCTTTCTAGGTCGTTTGTATGTCTATGGTTGCCTAGATTGGTTCTCAATTAGAGGCAGCTGTCTATTGTTGTCTCTGATTGGGAACCATATTTCAGCAGCCATATTCTGTGGGTACTTTGTGGGTGGATGTCTTCTGTCTTTGTGTCATTGCACCAGTTAGGTTTGGTTTTCACATTTGTTGTTTTGTATTTTGTAGTGTTCTCGTGTATGGTCTTGATTAAACATGTTGAACTCTAACCACGCTGCATTTTGGTCCTCCTCTCCTTCAATGGAAGAAAACCGTTACATAAGTAGAAATTGTCCACAAATATTGAATTTTAAAAGCTTGTTATATTAAATGCCCTTTAATATAGAACACATGAAAACATTTTAATATGAATAAAGACTTGCTAAAGTGCCAAAATTCAGCATTTTGACATGTCCCTCTGTGTATCCTCTGTGACTTCTAGGAAGATATTACCCCACTTACACCCAACATTTCTCCAAGGTTTCCCCATCATTGTAAAGCCCATGTTATTTTGTTGCTTTGACAAAGTCATAACTTAAGATTATTATTTATTTCATGTTAGTGATTCATTTTAAGGGAAAAAAGAAAACAGAAAAAAGAATGTCTCTCATTTTAATTTCAACCATGTTACATGAACTGAAATCTCATTTTAATATGGTGAAACTATTCCTTTTATAAATATGTTTTTTCAAAAGATACATTGCACAACTAATAGTCAAACCATAGTTTAAATGCAGGTGAGCTGGTTCTACTCTCTGGCCATTTGCTGGTATTCTGAAGTGGAAAACTGAGTGGGTCGAGCATAACATGTCAAACCTGTTACCCATAGACAGGCAATACATTTTTTTTCAATTGAAATGTTTTAGTGAAGCTTGCATTCAATTGCCCCTCACTGTTATACATACACAAGAAGCTTCCATTCTCCCTGTCAAGAAGGGAATTTATGGCTGATTTAAGATGACGTTGTCAACCCTGTTAGTCAATCCTGTAACTTTATTTGACAGTTAACAATCTTAAAATTATATGAAATTAAACTTCTTTTTTTTTACCAAGCTAGACTACTCAAAGGCACCAAATTGAATTGGAACAACCCACATGTGTGATATTTAGTTCTTCAATTTGAAATGTTGCCCTCAAAGAGCATTATACCATTCCATTTCCCATTACAATCTTTGAAGTCTCATTAGCTATGTTTCCATTAACTTGTCCAGGGATTTTTTGTCAACATTAAGAAAGTTTGTATAGAAAATATATGCGACAATAGCCTGCTAGGGTGGGTTTCCATTGAACTATCTTGTGTTGATAAAAACAGCTAATGACGTCACACCTAAAAAAATATATTTAAAAAATCTCGAAAACCTTCAGTGTCAAATAAAAATGTAGTGGTTGAAGTGTTTCCATTATCCATTTAGGGGAATTGCGCATTAATAAATTGCCCACAGCCGGTATGCCCTCCAACCTACCTGTTTCATGTCTCAGGTAGCCTGTGAAAGCCAGCATGTATAGAATGCAATCATTTACAAATATTTTCATTTTCATATTCTCATGTGCCAACGCATCACCATGGACCGTGTCATGGTGACATTTGCACTCCTGTAGATCTGAAGTAATTGGATGATGAATCTTGCATCCAGCCAACCAGAAAAACAAGGCGTAGTAAGTCAGGCATTCTTGAAAGTCAAGAAACATGATTTCTATAGTTCAAACATTTATTTTGCAAGCAGTAGGCATTTAGATTTAAATTGGCGCTTTATAGTTACACTGTAAAATAACGATTTGGCAATCGTCTTTTATTAAAAAAACACAGTTCCCATAATGAACATTCACAATAAGGAAGGTTTGACTAAATAAAAATCCACCCCTGTCGAACGGATAAAAAAAAATCTTGATCTTCAGACAATGTATCCTAAATCAGCCATATCCATTACACATGGTGAAAATATTGCTTTTGTCGAATTAACCTGGGTCAATTGAAACCTGCCAATTGTGTGCAGGGAAAACACAGTAAATATTGAAGTTGTAACCCAGCTAAGTGACTCTCTCTTTCCCTTCTGTCTTTCATAGGTGAGGAAGACTCTGGATGCCACCATGCAGACACTGCAGGACATGCTGACGGTGGAGGACTTTGATGTGTCTGAGGCTTTCCAACACAGCCAGTCCACTGAGTCGGTCAAGTCTGCCTCGTCCGACTCCTACATGAGCAAAGTCAATGTTGCTAGGAGACGAGCCAATCAACAGGAGACCGAGGGCTTCTACTTCACTGTGAGTGGCTCTGACAACCAACACCACTTAAAATGCATTAGAAATGCTTTTTAAATTTTATTTGCATGAATGCATACTGGTATTAAGTACTTTCTCTAAGGCTCTGACAAGGTCTTGTGTGGCTCAGTTGGTAAGATCACTGTGGTCATTGTAGCTGGATGTTCTACTGTACCCATAATGCTTTTGCACTATATCCAGGTTTATCTTACTTAACACGTTCCAAATGCTAACACTATAGTGTCCTGTCTCATTTTTACAGTCATGGTATCAATTCCCGCAGGAATCACAAACACATAATTCAAATGAGTGCACTCACTGTAAATATACTGGAAGTAACTTTACAAAGAGTGTCTGCTATGTTTATGAATGCATTGCATACTGATATTAGAGTACTTAGCAACTCAGGTTTAGCGGCTTGCTCCAGTGTTCATCAATTTGCAGTATTATGCCCTGTGGAATTCAGACAGGCAACCTGGTTATGAGTTCTTTCTACTGCTATTGGCATCAGGCTTTGGTGATACAAGTCATGCAAATGAATTCAGAAGTTAACCCTTTGATGTAATGACATGAAGCAGTAGTCACTGTAGCCTACAATCACAAGTGTGGTCTTTTGTGGCTCAGTTTGTAAGAGTGTGTTATTTGCAAGGTTATGGGTTCAATTCCTGTAGGGATCACATACAAAAAAAATTGTTTAAATGTGTCAACAATCTATACAAAATACTCTAATGTAAAAGTGGTAGGAAGGTTTTTTTTTTTTTTACTAATGAAAAATAAAACACTATCTTCATTAGATAAGTATAGTTAATAACTTCACCATGCTCAAAGGGATATTCAATGTCTGCTTTTTTATCTATCGGTGCCCTTCTTTGCGAGGCATTGGAAAGCCTCCCTGGTCTCTGTGGTTGTGGAATCTGTGTTTGAAATTCACTACTCAACTGAGGGACCTTACAGATAATTGTATGTGTGGGTTACAGAGATGAGGTAGTCAGTCAAAAATCCTGTTAACAACTATTATTGCACACAGAGTGAGTCCATGCAAATTATTGTGTTTTGTTAAGCAAATGTTTACTCCTGAACTTACTTGGGCTTGCCAAAACAAAGGGGTTGATTACTTTTGGACTGAAGACATTTCAGCTTTTCATGTTTTATTAATTTGTACTTTGACACTGACATTATGGGGTATTATGTGATCAATGATACAAAATCTAAATGTAATCAATGTTATATTCAGGCTGTCACACAACAAAATGTGGAAAAAGTCAAGGTTGTGAGTACTTTGTGAAGGTATTGTAAGTAGCTTTGGATCAAAGTGCCCGCTAAATGTCATATTTTCTACGTTTATTTTGCCCTGTATAGAAATTCAAAGAGTACCTGAATGGCAGCAATCTTATCGTGAAACTACAGGCCAAGCATGATCTACTGAAGCAGACTCTGGGAGAAGGTGAGAGCACTTCTTCACATGGTTACAACGTTGTTGTGTCACTACAGGAGCACAATTCCCTTCATAGGGTCATTACCTTCCCTTTATCACTAGCAGTAGCTTGCCAATTTGAGTCTTCATATAGTTCAAACATTGTTGTGAAATTGTGTAGTTAATTAGTGGGAATCTTAACTGCCATATCAACCACCAGTAATAAACCATATTGTATCTTTAGCCATATTTCTTTCAGAAAATTGTATGATGGTCCAGCAACAGCCAAACAGTTGGGTCCAGTATTTCCAGGGATTAGTTGTGGTTGGACAGACAGACAGACAGACAGACAGACAGACAGACAGACAGACAGACAGACAGACAGACAGACAGACAGACAGAGGCTTTGTTGCTGGAAGCTGTTTTATTAGACATGACATGATCCCTGAATTCAACCATTCGAGTCACTGATCAAATAGTGTTATCAGGGGATATCATATAATCTTGTATTCTTGTTTCTTCTGTAGTATGCAACCCCTCTGTTACCATAACTAGATGATATACACTACATGACCAAAAGTATGTAGACACCTGCTCGTCGAACATCTCATTCCAAAATCATGGGCATTAATATGGAGTTGGTCCACCTTACGCTGCTATAACAGCCTCCACCCTTCTGGGAAGGCTTTTCACTAGATGTTGGAACATTGCTCCGGGACTTGCTTCCATTCATCCACAAGAGCATTGGTGAGGTTGGGCACTGATGTTAGGCCTGGCTCGCAGTTGGCGTTCCAATTCATCCCAAAGCTGTTCGATGGGGTTGAGGTCAGAGCTCTGTGCATGCCAGTCAAGTTCTTCCACACCGATCTCTATTAACCATTTCTATAATGACTTCCCTTTGTGCACAGGGGCATTGTCGTGCTGAAACATGAAAGGGCCTTCCTCATAGAATCGTCTAGAATATCATTGTATGCTGTAGCGTTACAATTTCCCTTCACTGAAACTAAGGGGCCTAGCCTGAACCATAAAAACAACCCCGGGAACATTATTCCTCCTGCACCAAACTTTACAGTATGCACTATGCATTGGGGCAGGTAGCATTCTCCAGGCATCCGGCAAACCCAGATTTGTCGGATGCGCTGCTCCACAGTCCAATGACGGCGAGCTTTACACCACTCCAGCCGACGCTTAGCCTTGTGTGCGGCTGCTCGGCCATGGAAACCCATTTCATGAAGCTCCCGATGAACAGTTCTTGTGCCGATGTTGCTTCCAAAGGCAGTTTGCAACTGAGGACAGACTATTTTTATGCGGTACGCGATTCAGCACTCAGAGGTCCTGTTCTGTGAGCTTGTGTGGCCTACCACTTCGCCACTGAGCTGTTGTTGTTGTACCTGGGTCTGTCCACTTCACAATAACAGCACTTACAGATGACCAGGACAGCTCTAGCAGGGAAGAAATTTGATGAACTGAGATGTTGGAAAGGTGCTATCCTATGACGGTGCCACGTTGAAAGTCACTGAGATCTTCAGTAAGGCCATTCTACTGCCAATGTTTGTCTATGGAGACTACATGGCTGTGTGCTCGATTTTATACACCTGTCAGCAACGGGTGTGGCTGAAATAGCCAAATCCACTCATTTGAAGGGGTGTCCATATACTCATGTATATAAAGGTGTATCATATAGTGTATAATGTTACAGTATATAATTACTGCACAGTTATATTGCACAAACCCAATGCAGACAAATGTGGCCTTCCTCACACTCAACCTTCCCTCCTCCTTCCCGGTTGTCCCTGGATATGCTTGCTTTCATTGACATTCCGCTCTGAGTTGGCAGGGTCCGCCCCCTCCGGCTCTCTATCTACGGTTTCTAGGGCGACCGCTAAATGACCGCTGCCTGGCTGGCTGTATGTGATTCAGAGAGGCGGTCATGGAGCCCGCACCATTGAGCCCGTCTGAATAGGTGCCCATGTTCTCATAATGCCCTTCATCCCTCGCCCCTCGCTTCTGTCTGCCCCATCTGCCAGCTCTGTAGACAACCAGGTCTGGCTCAGAATGTACTCAACCATGTATCCAAGCATTGTCTTTTCTCTCTCTCACAGACACATGCACGCAAGCATGCACACACACACAAACACATTCTAATTTTCTCTCGCTCTATTTCTCCCCCTCTCTCTCCATTTCTTCCCTCCTTTCTTTTAGGGGGAAGGGCTGAATATGGAACAACACGGTAAGAAAAGAGCCTGAAAAAAGGTGGAATAAAAGCATGTCAAATCCTTCCTGTGTTCTGGGAAATAGAGGAGATGACGTCATGTTAAAGTGAATAGCAGTTAAGGTCCCAAGCCTCTCTGGAAAATCAGGGTTGGAATTCCAAATAGGGAGAGGGGATGTGGTCTGTCTGTTAATTAATAAACAGACTTCTGAGCAAACTGGAGTTTGCAATGAGGCAGCTACGGGGAGATGAGCTGGCTGTAAGACGATCTGTCACTTGTCAGTCACTACAGTGGCCATAAGTGGCCTTGTTAAACACTACAGTACTGTACTGGGATCTGCTAATCAGAACAGTACTGTATATTAACCACAGACGTCAGTGGAGAAGAATGAACAGTAGTAGCAGAGTTATGAGACATTAAGTTTTGATATCTCCTCAGCTCACAGGCCTGTTACAGTGTTTATATTGAATTATCTGTGTCATTACTCATGTGCTTGGACTGTAATCATGTTTTTATGAACTGACTTATTTGATAAGTTGCCCAGAGTCATTCAAGTCAGGTTATTCAGGGTTAGGCTGAAACAGCTGTGATAAAGTCAAAGCATACTTCCTCTGCAACTCCACTTGTGTGTTAAAATAATATTATGGTTTGTACTGTGAGAGGAGGGGAAGGAATAGGACATGTACAGCTATCTAGAGCCATGTACTGTATATAGTGGCTGTAGATATGGCTCTGCATATACAGTTGAAGTCGGAGATTTACATGCACTTAGGTTGGAGTCATTAAAACTCATTTTTCAACCACTCCACAAATTTCTTGTTAACAAACTATAGTTTTGGCAAGTCGGTTAGGACATCTACTTTGTGCATGACACAAGTAATTGTACCAGCAATTGTTTACAGACAGATTATTTCACTTATAATTCACTGTATCACAATTCTAGTGGGTCAGAAGTTTACATACACTAAGTTGACTGTGCCTTTAAACAGCTTGGCAAATTCCAGAAAATTATGTCATGGCTTTAGAAGCTTCTGATAGGCTAATTGCCATCATTTGAGTCAATTGGAGGTGTACCTGTGGATGTATTTCAAGGCCTACCTTCAAACTCAGTGCCTCTTTGCTTGACATCATGGGCAAATCAAAATCAATCAGCCAAGACCTCAGAAAAAAATTGTAGACCTCCACAAGTCTGGTTCATCATTGGGAGCAATTTCCAAACACCTGAAGGTACCACGTTCATCTGTACAAACAATTGTACGTAAGTATTAACACCATGGGACCACGTAGCCGTCATACCGCTCAGGAAGGAGACGTGTTCTCTCTCCTAGAGATTAACGTACTTTGGTACGAAAAGTGCAAATCAATCCCAGAACAGCAGCAAAGGACCTTGTGAAGATGCTGGAGGAAACAGATACAAAAGTATCTATATCCACAGTAAAACGAGTCCAATATCGACATAACCTGAAAGGCCACTCAGCAAGGAAGATGCCACTTCTCCAAAACCGCCATTAAAAGCCAGACTACAGTTTGCAACTGCACATGGGGACAAGATCGTACTTTTGGGAGAAATGTCCTCTGGTCTGATGAAATAAAAATAGAACTGTTTGGCCATAATGACCACCGTTATGTTTGGAGGAAGAAGGGGGAGGCTTGCAAGCCGAAGAACACCATCCCAACCGTGAAGCACAGGGGTGGCAGCATCATGTTGTGGGGGTGCTTTGCAGCAGGAGGGACTGGTGCACTTCACAAATGGCATCATGAGGCAGGAAAATTATGTAGATATATTGAAGCACCATCTCAAGGCATTAGTCAGGAAGCTAAAGCTTGGTGGCAAATGTGTATTCCAAATGGTCAATGACCCCAAGCATACTTCCAAAGTTGCGGAAAAATGGCTTAAGGACAACAAAGTAAAGTTATTGGCGTGGCCATCACAAAGCCCTGTTCTCAATCCCATAGAAAATGTGTGGGCAGAACTGAAAAAGTGTATGTGAGCAAGGAGGCCTACAAACCTGACTCAGTTACACCAGCTCTGTCAGGAGGAATGGGCCAAAATTCACCCACCTTATTATGGGAAGCTTGTGGAAGGCTACCCAAAACTTTCACACAAGTTAAATAATTTAAAGGCAATGCTACCAAATAGTAATTGAGTGTATGTAAACTCCTGACCCACTGGGAATGTGATGAAAGAAATAAAAGCTGAAATAAATCATTCTCTCTGCTATTTTTCTGACATTTCACATTCTTATAATAAAGTGGTGATCTTAACTGATCTAAGACAGGAATTTTTTAAATGTATTTGGCTCAGGTGTATGTAAAAGTACTACTTCAACTGTATCTAGAAAAACATCCCACTGATTATACAGAATGAAATACATGTTTCAGTCCTTGTTGTTTTTCATCATAGTTCTTGTGTATCTGCACACCCTTCACCAACCTCCTCCTCCACCATCAGCCCCCCCACTCTTCCCGCTAAACCCAGGAGAATGCGGAAGCCTAGACCTTGCTCCGTTTTTAATCATAAACTCTTTAACGGCAATATGGAGGCCTTCATCAAGGTACTGACTGACTGGCCCCTATGTGGCCCCTCACTGAACTCTATGTGGTCTCTCTCTGTGTGTCTAAATGTCAGCAATCTTTACTAGCAGCTCTGGGGGTTCTACCTTTGTTTTCTGTCTTTGATTGCTCTCTCGTCTACTCCAACTTCAGCTTAGCTCACTGACTTCCCTTCTTTCATGGCCCTGTGCTGGGCACAACAACTGTTTAAATAAATAGACTAAACAACGGAGATTCCTCTCTATTCATTCCTATAGGGATTTGTCTGACTGCGCAGTCCATTGGCTTGACAGCTAGGAAAGGTGGTGTTTGTCTCTCTGGTCTGGAGAAGAGTAAATTCCACAAAGCTAAGTTTCAAGGTTGTTTATGTATCAAATGTAGTCAGACTCTGGTCGCGTGGGGTTTGCTTATGACATTAATGCCCATGTTATAGCACCTGAACCCTGAACTCTAGACATTAAACACATTTTGGTGACAGGCCAGTTGGCCCAGGACTAAACATGTCAGGCTATGGAAATAAACACACAGGGCCGTTTCCTCTGCATAAGTCAGGATCCAACATTGGCACACTGACAGATAGTGTGTACACATCAGTGGAGTCCACTGGGGCTGTTAGTGTCAGACTGTCATGGTCCTAGTGCCTCCAAGTGACATCTCAGGTGTATTCTCAGAGACAATAAAATTGCCCCAGTCAACCACGGTGTAAAATCTGAGCCTCTCTTGCCACTTGTCCACAGTCCCAGGCCCATCGTCCTTGCCTTCACCAGAACCCCCAACCCTCCCCTCCCCCCAGCCCCATCCTACCCAAGCTTGGGTCTCTCCTGTCGGGCCTCCCCAATCCTTCTCTCAGGCTTGACCTCTTACCCCCTCCCTCTAGAGGTCCTATCTGTTTCCCTTTGCTTCTCTAACCTTATTGTGGTTCTTCTTGCCTCTCTTCCTCTCTGTTCTGTTCATCCTGCTGCTGCCACTGCTTTCTGCCTGCCCCAGGGGAAGACGGAATACCCGAACCCGCAGCCAGGTATTCTGGTTATTCTGTCATAGAAGGGATGAGTAGCCTGGTCCCAGATGTGTTTGTGCTTTCTGCCAATGCCAATGGCAATAGGAGTTGGTAAGACAGCACCAACAGATCTAAGAATCAGGCGAGGGGTGAATATGTTTGGGTTGTATGTAGAGGTCGACCGATTATGATTTTTCAACGCCGATACCGATTATTGGAGGACCAAAAAAGCCGTTGCCGTTTAATCGGCCGATTAAAAAAATTATTAAACATTAAAAATGTATTTGTAATAATGTCAATTACAACAATACTGAATGAACACATATTTTAACTTAATATAATACATCAATAAAATCAATTTAGCCTCAAATAAATAATGAAACATGTTCAATTTGGTTTAACTAATGCAAAAACAAAGTGTTGGAGAAGAAAGTAAAAGTGCAATATGTGCAATGTAAGGAAGCTAACGTTTAAGTTCCTTGCTCAGAACATGAGAACATATGAAAGCTGGTGGTTCCTTTTAACATGAGTCTTCAATATTCCCAGGTAAGACGCTTTAGGTTGTAGTTATTATGGGAATTATAGGACTATTTCCCTCTATACCATTTGTATTTCATTAACCTTTGACTATTGGATGTTCTTATGGGCACTTTAGTATTGCCAGTGTAACAGTATAGCTTCCGTTCCTCTCCTCGCTCCTCCCTGGGCTAGAACCAGGAACACAACGACAACAGCCACCCTAGAAGCAGCGGTACCCATGCAGAGCAAGGGAAACAACCACCCCAAGGCTCAGAGCGAGTGACATTTGAAACGCTATTAGCGCGCTAACTATCTAGCCATTTCACTTCGGGTTACACCAGCCTCATCTCGGGAGCTGATAGGCTTGAAGTCATAAACAGCGCAATGCTTGACCCACGAAGAGCTGCTGGCAAAACACACTAAAGTGCTGTTTGAATGAATGTTTACGCGCCTGCTTCTGCCTACCACCGCTCAGTCAGATATTTAGATACTTGAATGCTTGTATGCTCAGTCAGATTATACGCAACACAGGACACGCTAGATAATATCTAGTGATTATGATTGGTTGTTTTTTATAAGATAAGTTTAATGCTAGCTAGCAACTTACCTTGGCTTACTGCATTCGTGTAACAGGCAGTCAGTCTCCTTCTGGAGTGCAATGAGAGAGAGGCAGGTCGTTATTGCGTTGGACTAGTTAACTGTAAGGTTGCAAGATTGGATCCCCCGAGCTGACAAGGTGAAAATCTGTCGTTCTGCCCCTGAACAGGCAGTTAACCCACCGTTCCTAGGCCGCATTGAAATCAGAATGTGTTCTTAACTGACTTGCCTAGTTAAATAAAGATAAAAATAAAAAAAATTAAAAAATTAAACAAATTTTAAAAAATCTGCTAAATCGGTGTCCAAAAATACTGATTTCCGATTGTTATGAAAACTTGAAATCGGCCCTAATTAATCGGCCATTCCGATTAATCGGTCAACCTCTAGTGGTATGTGCACACTAACTAAACAACATCTCTCTGCCTGCTTGGTCCCTCTGTCCTTTATCACGTGATAACCAATGAATAATGTACAGTACCAGTCAAAAGTTTGGACACATCTACTCATTGCAGGGTTTTTCTTTATTTTTTACTATTTTCTACATTGTAAAATAATAGTGAAGACATCACAACTATGAAATAACACATATGGAATCATGTAGTAACCACAAAAGGGGTTAAACAATTCTAAATATATGTTATATTTGAGATTCTTCAGTGTAGCCACCCTTTGCCTTAATGACAGCTTTGCACACTCTTGGCATTCTCTCAACCAGCTCCATGAGGTAGTCACCTGGAATTAATTTCAATTAACAGGTGTGCCTTGTTAAAAGTTAATTTGTGGAATGTATTCCCTTCTTAATGCATTTGAGCCAATCAGTTGTGTTGTGACAAGGTAGGGGTGGTATACATAAGATAGGCCTATTTGGTACAAGACCAAGTCCATATTATAGCAAGAACAGCTCAAATAAGCAAAGAGAAATGACAGTCCATCATTACTATAAGACATGTAGGTCAGTCAATCTGGAAAATCTCATGAACTTGTAGTCGCAAAAACCATCAAGGGCTATGATGAAACTGTCTTTCATGAGGACCGCCACAGGAAAAGATGATCCAGAGTTACCCCTGCTGCAGAGGATAAGAGATATACTTTGGCCAAGAAACACAAGCAATGGACATTAGACCGGTGGAAATATGTCCTTTGGTCTGATGAGTCCAAATTTCAGATTTTTGGTTCCAACCGCCATGTCTTTGTGAGACGCAGAGTAGGTGAACGGATGATAACCGCATGTGTGCTTCCAACCGTGAAGCATGGAGGAGGAGGTGTGATGGTGCATTGCTGGTGACACTGTCAGTAATTTATTTTGAATTCTAGGCACACTTAACCAGCATGGCTACCACAGCATTCTACAGCGATACGCCAGCCCATCTGGTTTGCACTTAGTGGGACTATGATTTGTTTTTCAACAGGACAATGACCCAAAACACACCTCCAGGCTGTATAAGGGCTATTTGACCAAGAAGGAGAGTGATGGAGAGCTGCATCAGCTGACCTGGGCTCCACAATCACCCAACCTCTGGTTTGGGATGAGTTGGGCCGCAGAGTGAAGGAAAAGCAGCCAACAAGTGCTCAGCATACAGTGCCTTGCGAAAGTATTCGGCCCCCTTGAACTTTGCGACCTTTTGCCACATTTCAGGCTTCAAACATAAAGATATAAAACTGTATTTTTTTGTGACAAATCAACAACAAGTGGGACACAATCATGAAGTGGAACGACATTTATTGGATATTTCAAACTTTTTTAACAAATCAAAAACTGAAAAATTGGCCGTGCACAATTTATTCAGCCCCCTTAAGTTAATACTTTGTAGCGCCACCTTTTGCTGCGATTACAGCTGTAAGTCGCTTGGGGTATGTCTCTATCAGTTTTGCACATCGAGAGACTGAAATTTTTTCCCAATCCTCCTTGCAAAACAGATCGAGCTCAGTGAGGTTGGATGGAGAGCATTTGTGAACAGCAGTTTTCAGTTCTTTCCACAGATTCTCGATTGGATTCAGGTCTGGACTTTGACTTGGCCATTCTAACACCTGGATATGTTTATTTTTGAACCATTCCATTGTAGATTTTGCCTTATGTTTTGGATCATTGTCTTGTTGGAAGACAAATCTCCGTCCCAGTCTCAGGTCTTTTGCAGACTTCATCAGGTTTTCTTCCAGAATGGTCCTGTATTTGGCTCCATCCATCTTCCCATCAATTTTAACCATCTTCCCTGTCCCTGCTGAAGAAAAGCAGGCCCAAACTTCTTCTTCAGTCTTCTCCTTGTATGAGCTGAAAGTTTAGAGGGACGGCCAGGTCTTGGTAGATTTGCAGTGGTCTGATACTCCTTCCATTTCAATATTATCGCTTGCACAGTGCTCCTTGGGATGTTTAAAGCTTGGGAAATCTTTTTTATCCAAATCCGGCTTTAAACTTCTCCACAACAGTATCTCGGACCTGCCTGGTGTGTTCCTTGTTCTTCATGATGCTCTCTGCGCTTTTAACGGACCTCTGAGACTATCACAGTGCAGGTGCATTTATACGGAGACTTGATTACACACAGGTGGATTGTATTTATCATCATTAGTCATTTAGGTCAACATTGGATCATTCAGAGATCCTCACTGAACTTCTGGAGAGAGTTTGCTGCACTGAAAGTAAAGGGGCTGAATAATTTTGCACGCCCAATTTTTCAGTTTTTGATTTGTTAAAAAAGTTTGAAATATCCAATAAATGTCGTTCCACTTCATGATTGTGTCCCACTTGTTGTTGATTCTTCACAAAAAAATACAGTTTTATATCTTTATGTTTGAAGCCGGAAATGTGGCAAAAGGTCGCAAAGTTCAAGGGGGCCGAATACTTTCGCAAGGCACTGTATGTCGGAACTCCTTCAAGACTGTTGGAAAAGCATTCCAGGTGAAGCTGGTTAAGGGAATGCCAATAGTGTGCAAAGCTGTCATCAAGGCAAAGGGTGGCTACTTTGAAGAATTTCAAATATAAAATATATTTTGTATTTTTGTTTAACACTTTTATGGTTACTACATTATTCCATGTGTTATTTCATAGTTTTTATGTCTTCACTATTATTCTGCAATGTAAAAAATAGTAAAAAAAAAAAAAAAAACACTTAAATTAGTAGGTGTGTCCATTCTTTTGACTGGTACGGTATATATGAATATACACTGACTGTACAGAACATTAGGAACACCTTGTTAATATTGAGTTTCACTCCCTCCTTTTGCCCTCAGAACAGACTCAGTCTGTTGAGGCATGGACTCTTCAAGGTGTTAAAAGCGTTCCACGGGGATGGTGGACCAATGTTTCCCACAGTTGTGTCTTTGGGTGGTAGACCACTCTTGATACACACTGGAAACTGTTTAGCTTGAAAAACCCAGCGGCGCTGCATTTCTTGACTTTCATACTGCTGCACCTACCACCTACTTCCATATCCCGTTCAAAGGCACTTCAATATTTTGTCTTGCCCATTCACCCTTTGAATGGCACACATATACAATCCATGTCTCAGTTGTGTCAAGGCTTAAAAATCCTAATTTAGCCGGTCTCCTCCCCTTCATCTACACTGATTTGAAGTGACATCAATAAGGGATCATAGCTTTCACCTGGATTCACCTGGTCAATCTGTCATGGAAAGAGAAGGTGTTCCTAATGTTTTGTACACTTAGTGTATAGTGTCTTTATGAGTATGGTGGTAACCTTGTGAGGAAACAGAGGGTATCAGAAGAACACCACAATCACACCTCTGTGGACCATATGTGCTTGCTCAGTCAGAGAGTTGAAAGTCTCTCAGTTAATATTTAAATTATGTAAATGGTCTTATGAAATGGTTATATGATAATGTACTTATCTTTGTTCATTATTCATGCAATTAGTTGGTTAATAGACTCATTTTACACAGAATTAAAGAGAACACAATCATATTGTATCTCTATGGTAGTTGCCATGATTATACATAATTCATTCTGTGTACCTAGACAGATAATTCATTTATTAATGTGCTTTGTTCACTCTCATAACCTGTTGAGTCACCTTACCTTACCTCTCCCTCCCTATCCCTCTCAATCCCTCCCTCTCAATCCCTCTCTCTCCATACCTCTAAAACCCTCCCTCTCCCTCCCTCTCAAACCCTCTCTCTCAATCTCTCTCTCTCTCTCTGCCTCTCTCTCTCTGCCTCTCTGTTAGGACTCAGGGCAGGCTATACCAGTGGTGGTTGAGAGCTGTGTCCGCTACATCAATCTATACGGTAAGAGGAACACAGGAATTAATTGATAGTTACTGTATGTAGTCCATGTAGTTGAATATACTACTGTATAGCCTCCATTTTGGATCTCTGTGATGTAGTTTCTCATATTGGAATATTGAATATTGAAACTACCATGTAGTGGACAGACAGAATATGTTTCTGATGTTTGGGCTGTGGATATACTACACTCAAGTTTCAGTTTAGTGTGTGTTTGTGTGTGTCCATGTCTGTGTGTCTCTGTATGCGTTCCTGCCTGCGTGTGTGTTTGCCGGATATGTTTCCGTCTTAATGCTGACTTGGGGTGCTCTGCTCCAACAGGCCTTCAGCAGCAAGGCATATTCAGGATTCCCGGCTCCCAGGTCGAAGTCAACGATATAAAAAATTCATTTGAGAGAGGTCGGTCCCAGTGAGGCCCCAGCACGGCTGCCACAGACCTTCGCTCTAGGACTGTAAAGTGCAGACAGATACATAGAGAGCACATTGGTCATGTATGGCACTGTCATGGACAAGCTATTTGAGATATACAGCAGCAGTAGTTGCCACATTCTTAACAGGAATGCTATAGTTGGATGAAAATACTGTAGTGACAAACGTACAAATATATCTTCATTATTTTTGTCGGCTAACTAATATGTTTATAGAGAAAGCTTAGGCAAATGTTTTCCTATAGACTAGTTAATGAGGTGTTATATTGTATTAAATGACAGCTGACTGTGTTCTTACAAGCTTACACACTCACAATTTTACAGATGTACTTTTTCAGCATGACTTGGGTTATATAGATTCAACAAGATTAAAGCAGTGTGACTGGATGATTGACAGATTGTGTGACTCTGTACCATATCATGTGATGCCCCTAGGTGAGGACCCATTGGTCAACGACCAGAGTGACCATGACATCATGGCGGTGGCAGGAGTTCTGAAGCTGTACTTTAGGGGGCTGGAGTACCCCCTGTTCCCCAAGGAACACTTCCTCGACCTCATGTCTACCATCAGTAAGTACTACTGATGTACTATGACCTCATAGCAACCATCAGACTACTGTACTCCACTGGGGCGGATGCAGGATTTAGATCAGGATGGGAACACTTTTTGGCTCAAGGGCCAGATCGGGATTTAAAAATTCAGCAGAGGGCCGTCCAGATTTTTGGGGGACTGATTCGTATGTCAAAATCGATTTGCATGCCAGAAAAAGGGCAGTTATTGTAAAATATACAGGTCCATTATCATTTCTACATGCTTTCTATTTGGTTGTAGACGTTCAAGAGTGGCCTGGAGAGTTTTCTAACCCCCAACAAAATGTTTTTTTTACTTAAACCTCTGTAGTTTGCCCACTCATGGTTTAGATAGTAATTTATTTAATAATTGATTGGATTTATATAGTAAATATGTTTACTATCGTAAAGTAGATATTTTTTTTACTTTTTTTATTTTACCTTTATTTAACCAGGTAGGCAAGTTGAGAACAAGTTCTCATTTACAATTGCGACCTGGCCAAGATAAAGCAAAGCAGTTCGACAGATACAACGACACAGAGTTACACATGGAGTAAAAAGGGAAAGAGGTAGTTGTTTGGGCTAAATTATAGGTGGGCTATGTACAGGTGCAGTAATCTGTGAGCTGCTCTGACAGTTGGTGCTTAAAGCTAGTGAGGGAGATAAGTGTTTCCAGTTTCAGATTCAGATTCAGATTTTCAGATTTTTGTAGTTCGTTCCAGTCATTGGCAGCAGAGAACTGGAAAGAGAGGCGGCCAAAGAAATAATTGGTTTTGGGGGTAACTAGAGAGATATACCTGCTGGAGCGTGTGCTACAGGTGGGAGATGCTATGGTGACCAGCGAGCTGAGATAAGGGGGGACTTTACCTAGCAGGGTCTTGTAGATGACATGGAGCCAGTGGGTTTGGCGACGAGTATGAAGCGAGGGCCAGCCAACGAGAGCGTACAGGTCGCAATGGTGGGTAGTATATGGGGCTTTGGTGACAAAACGGATTGCACTGTGATAGACTGCATCCAATTTGTTGAGTAGGGTATTGGAGGCTATTTTGTAAATGACATCGCCAAAGTCGAGGATTGGTAGGATGGTCAGTTTTACAAGGGTATGTTTGGCAGCATGAGTGAAGGATGCTTTGTTGCGAAATAGGAAGCCAATTCTAGATTTAACTTTGGATTGGAGATGTTTGATATGGGTCTGGAAGGAGAGTTTACAGTCTAACCAGACACCTAAGTATTTGTAGTTGTCCACGTATTCTAAGTCAGAGCCGTCCAGAGTAGTGATGTTGGACAGGCGGGTAGGTGCAGGTAGCGATCGGTTGAAGAGCATGCATTTAGTTTTACTTGTATTTAAGAGCAATTGGAGGCCACGGAAGGAGAGTTGTATGGCATTGAAGCTTGCCTGGAGGGTTGTTAACACAGTGTCCAAAGAAGGGCCGGAAGTATACAGAATGGTGTCGTCTGCGTAGAGGTGGATCAGAGACTCACCAGCAGCAAGAGCGACCTCATTGATGTATACAGAGAAGAGAGTCGTTCCAAGAATTGAACCCTGTGGCACCCCCATAGAGACTGCCAGAGGTCCGGACAACAGACCATCCGATTTGACACACTGAACTCATCAGAGAAGTAGTTGGTGAACCAGGCGAGGCAATCATTTGAGAAACCAAGGCTGTTGAGTCTGCCGATGAGGATGTGGTGATTGACAGAGTCGAAAGCCTTGGCCAGATCAATGAATACGGCTGCACAGTAATGTTTCTTATCGATGGCGGTTAAGATATCGTTTAGGACCTTGAGCGTGGCTGAGGTGCACCCATGACCAGCTCTGAAACCAGATTGCATAGCAGAGAAGGTATGGTGAGATTCGAAATGGTCGGTAATCTGTTTGTTGACTTGGCTTTCGAAGACCTTAGAAAGGCATGGTAGGATAGATATAGGTCTGTAGCAGTTTGGGTCAAGAGTGTCCCCCCCTTTGAAGAGGGGGATGACCGCAGCTGCTTTCCAATCTTTGGGAATCTCAGACGACACGAAAGAGAGGTTGAACAGGCTAGTAATAGGGGTGGCAACAATTTCGGCAGATAATTTTAGAAAGAAAGGGTCCAGATTGTCTAGTCCGGCTGATTTGTAGGGGTCCAGATTTTGCAGTTCTTTCAGAACATCAGCTGAATGGATTTGGGAGAAGGAGAAATGGGGAAGGCTTGGGCGAGTTGCTGTTGGGGTGCAGTGCTGTTGACAGGGGTAGGAGTAGCCAGGTGGAAAGCATGGCCAGCAGTAGAAAAATGCTTGTTGAAATGTTCAATTATGGTGGATTTATCAGTGGTGACAGTGTTTCCTATCTTCAGTGCAGTGGGCAGCTGGGAGGAGGTGTTCTTATTCTCCATGGACTTTACAGTGTCCCAGAACTTTTTTGAGTTAGTGTTGCAAGAAGCAAATTTCTGCTTGAAAAAGCTAGCCTTGGCTTTTCTAACTGCCTGTGTATAATGGTTTCTAGCTTCCCTGAACAGCTGCATATCACGGGGGCTGTGCGATGCTAATGCAGAACGCCATAGGATGTTTTTGTGTTGGTTAAGGGCAGTCAGGTCTGGGGAGAACCAAGGGCTATATCTGTTCCTGGTTCTAAATTTCTTGAATGGGGCATGTTTATTTAAGATGGTTAGGAAGGCATTTAAAAAAAATATCCAGGCATCCTCTACTGACGGGATGAGGTCAATATCCTTCCAGGATACCCCGGCCAGGTCGATTAGAAAGGCCTGCTCGCTGAAGTGTTTCAGGGAGCGTTTTACAGTGATGAGAGGAGGTCGTTTAACCGCTGACCCATTACGGATGCAGGCAATGAGGCAGTGATCGCTGAGATCTTGGTTGAAGACAGCAGAGGTGTATTTAGAGGGGAAGTTGGTTAGGATGATATCTATGAGGGTGCCCGTGTTTAAGGCTTTGGGGAGGTACCTGGTAGGTTCATTGATAATTTGTGTGAGATTGAGGGCATCAAGTTTAGATTGAAGGATGGCTGGGGTGTTAAGCATGTTCCATTTTAGGTCGCCTAGCAGCACGAGCTCTGAAGATAGATGGGGGGCAATCAGTTCACATATGGTGTCCAGAGCACAGCTGGGGGCAGAGGGTGGTCTATAGCAGGCGGCAACGGTGAGAGACTTGTTTTTAGAGAGGTGGATTTTTAAAAGTAGAAGTTCAAATTGTTTGGGTACAGACCTGGATAGTAGGACAGAACTCTGCAGGCTATCTTTGCAGTAGATTGCAACACCGCCCCCTTTGGCAGTTCTATCTTGTCTGAAAATGTTGTAGTTTGGAATTAAAATGTCTGAATTTTTGGTGGTCTTCCTAAGCCAGGATTCAGACACAGCTAGAACATCCGGTTTGGCAGAGTGTGCTAAAGCAGTGAATAGAACAAACTTAGGGAGGAGGCTTCTAATGTTAACATGCATGAAACCAAGGCTATTACGGTTACAGAAGTCGTCAAAAGAGAGCGCCTGGGGAATAGGAGTGGAGCTAGGCACTGCAGGGCCTGGATTCACCTCTACATCGCCAGAGGAACATAGGAGGAGTAGAATAAGGGTGCGGCTAAAAACAATAAGAATTGGTCGTCTAGAACGTCTGGAACAGAGAGTAAAAGGAGGTTTCTGGGGGCGATAAAATAGCATCAAGGTATAATGTACAGACAAAGGTAAGGTAGGATGTGAATACAGTGGAGGTAAACCTAGGTATTGAGTGATGAAGAGAGAGATATTGTCTCTAGAAACATCATTGAAACCAGGAGATGTCATTGCATGTGTGGGTGGTGGAACTAATAGGTTGGATAAGGTATAGTGAGCAGGACTAGAGGCTCTACAGTGAAATAAGCCAATAAACACTAACCAGAACAGCAATGGACAAGACATATTGACATTAAGGAGAGGCATGCTTAGTCGAGTGATCAAAAGGGTCCAGTGAGTGGAGAGGTTGGTTGAGGGTCACGGCGATTTAGACAGCTAGCCAGGCCATCGGTAGCAAGCTAGCATAGGATGGAGGTATGTTTTTAGCCACCTCTTGCGTTCGGTCAGTAGATTAGTGGGGTTCCGTGTGGTAGAGGGGATTAATCCAAATCGCACAACAACAACAAAAATAAGAACAATAGATATAGTTATAGAGGCCCGAGAAGAAAACATAATAATAATAAAAATAAATAAATTGTCCGATTGTCTATTCAGATAGCAGCCGGTAAGACAGCTAACGGTTAGCGGGCCGCAGATGGGCGTTCAGGTAACGTCGCGACGGAGGAGCCAGCCGGATCTCCTTCAGGTAGATAACGTCGGCAGTCCAGTTGTGAAGGCCCGGTGGGGCTCCGCGTAGGCAGTAAAACGGGTCCGGATAGGTGACTGCAGCCCAGGAGTGAATGATGGAACTCAGGAGTGATTGACGGAGCTGGCTAGCACCGGAATAATTGATGTTTGCTCCGGAATCGACGAAATCCGATTGTCACACGGATAGCAGCTAGCTAGCTGTGAGATCCGGGTATGAATGTCCAGAGAGCAGTTGAAATCCAGGGACATGGAGAGAAAAATTGGTCCGGTATGTTCCGTTCCGAGCCGCCATGCGCCGTACAAAACTGGCAATAGATTTTCGATAGATTTTCGAGCTAAAGGATAGCTGATGACCACAAACCGTGGTTAGCTGAATACTAACGATTTGCCAGTAAAGAAGCTAACTAGCTTCTGATTAGCTTCTGGATTAGCTTCTGGGCTAGCTCCTGGCTAGCTTCTGGCTAGTTTCTGGCTAGCTTCTTGGAGTTTCTGGCTAGCTTCTTGGAGGATTACAGATCTGAGGTAAATAATACTTTTTTATAAATATAAATTGGTGAGGCGGGTTGCAGGAGAGTGTTTTGAAGATGAGTTGATGGAAAATAAAAATAAAATGTATGTGAAAAAAGTTGTAAATATATATATATACAGGACACGACAAGACGAGGACAAAAGATATACATTTCATATTGTATACATCGAAATGATTGTATCCCTCTGTCTCTCTACCCCCTTTCTCTATCTCTCAGAACTAGACTCTGGTGCAGAGAGAGCTCATCACCTTCAGCAGATCGTTGTAACTCTTTCTCACCCCGTCATCATCGTCATGAGATATCTGTTTGCATTCCTCAACCAGTAAGTATATATAATTCAGTAAGTCTATATATCAATCGGTAAGTCTAAACATCAATCAGTAAGTCTATACATCAAGCAGTAAGTCTATACATCAAGCAGTAGGTCTATACATCAATCAGTACGTCTAAGCATCAAGCAGTACGTCTGTACATCAATCAGTATGTCTATACATCGATCAGTACGTCTATACATCAGTCAGTACGTCTATACAGTGGGGAGAACAAGTATTTGATACACTGCTGATTTTGCAGATTTTCCTACTTACAAAGTATGTAGAGGTCTGTCATTTTTATCATAGGTACACTTCAACTGTGAGAGATGGAATCTAATACAAAAATCCAGAAAATCACATTGTATGATTTTTAAGTAATTAATCTGCATAAGTGGGAAAACCTGCAAAATCGGCAGTGTATCAAATACTTGTTCTCCCCACTGTACATCAAGCAGTACGTCTGTACATCAAGCAGTATGTCTGTACATCAATCAGTACGTCTGTACATCAAGCAGTCAGTCGTAATAACAACATGTTATGTGTTGATGGAGAAACCCAATAATGAAGATAGTGTTCAGAGGTGGCTCATCCAGGGAGGAAGAGGAAGGTAGTTATCTTCATTAAATGAGGATAAATGAAGACAAAACATATTAAACATTTCAGTCGTTGGTTCTACATTGTAAAAAGTATGTGTTTATGAAGAAACCTAATATGTGTATAAATACTGTGTAAATAAATACTGTGTTATGGAAAGTCGTTTGAGTAAAACACATTTTTTACAGTTTTTGTATGGCTTTGGTACTATTTTCACAAGTATGAGGTAACATTTCACAACTCTTAGTACAAAACTCAAAACAGATAATCAAAAAGACTGTTTTTTCTCAACTTTAATCACTTTTTCAATTGACTAAGTACAACTAACAAACTTTTTCAACAAACCTAATCAGTGTTCCATCTAGAAATACCTTTAATATAAAGTCATCAGTGTTTGTAAGTATAAACATCTACATGTTATATATATATATATATGTATATATATATATATGACATTTGATAACCACACATAATGACTACTCATTTTTGCTCATTTTAAATAGTGGTAACCACAATTGGTCATCATATAAAAGGGGGTGTGTGAACACTTGCAATTTCTTTCAACATGGAGTAGGATAGACAGCAATAATACAATAGAAAAAGTCTATATACAGTGTGTGCAAATGAGGTAGGATAACGGAGGTAAGGCAATAAATAGGCCATAGTGGCAAAATAATTACAATATAGCAATTAAACACGAGTGATAGATGTGCAGAAGATGAGTGTACAAGTAGAGATACTGGGGTGCAAAGGAGCAAAATAAATAAAAATCGATAAGAGTATGGGGATGAGGTAGTTGGGTGGGCTAATTACAGGTGGGCTATGTACAGGTGCAGTGATCTATGAGCTGTTCTGACAGCTGGTGCTTAAAGCTAATAAGGGAGATATGAGTCTCCAGCATCAGTGATTTTTGCAGTTCGTTCCAGTCATTGGCAGCAGAGAACTGGAAGGAAAGGCGGCCAAAGGAGGAGTTGGCTTTGGGGGTGACCAGTGAAATATACCTGCTGGAGCGAGTGCTACAGGTGGGTGCTGCTATGGTGACCAGTGAGCTGAGATAAGGCGGGGCTTTACCTAGCAGAGACTTATAGATGAACATTAGCCAGTGGGTTTAGCGACGAATATGATGCGAGGGCCAGCCAACGAAAGCATACAGGTCACAATGGTGGGTAGTGTATGGGGCTTTGGTGGAAAAACGGATGGCACTGTGATAGACTGCATCCAATTTGCTGAGTAGAGTGTGGGAGGCTATTTTGTAAATGACATCGCCGAAGTCAAGGATCGGTAGGATAGTCAGTTTTACGAGGGTATGTTTGGCAGCATGAGTGAAGGATGCTTTGTTGCGAAATAGGAAGCTGATTCTAGATTTAATTTTGGATTGGAGATGTTTAATGTGAGTTTGGAAGGAGAGTTTACAGTCTAACCAGACACCTAGGTATTTGTAGTTATCCACATATTCTACGTCAGAACTGTCCAGAGTAGTGATGCTGGGCGGGCAGGCAGGTGTGGGCAGCGATCGGTTGAAGAGCATTAATTTAGGTTTACTTGCATTTAAGAGCAGTTGGAGGACACGGAAGGAGAGTTGTATGGCATTGAAGCTCATCTGGAGGTTAGTTAACACAGTGTCCAAAGAAGGGCCAGATGTTTCCAGAATGGTGTCGTCTGCGCTGGAGGTGTATCAGAGAGTCACCAGCAGCAAGTGCGACATCATTGATGTATACAGAGAAAAGAGTCGGCCCGAGGATTGAACCCTGTGGCACCCCCATAGAGACTGCCAGAGGTCCGGACAACAGGCCCTCCGATTTGACACACTGAACTCTATCTGAGAAGTAGTTGGTGGACCAGGCGAGGCAATCATTTGAGAAACCAAGGCTGTTGAGTCTGCCGAGAGAGTCGAAAGCCTTGGCCAGGTCGATGAATACAGCTGCACAGTATTGTCTCTTATCGATGGCGGTTATGATATCGTTTAGGACCTTGAGCGTGGCAGAGGTGCACCCATGACCAGCTCGGGAAACCAGATTGCATAGCGGAGAAGGTACAGTGGGATTTGAAATGGTTGGTGATCTGCTTGTTAACTTTTCTTTTGAAGACCTTATCAAGGCAGGGTAGGATAGATATAGATTTGTAGCAGTTTGGGTCTAGAGTGTCTCTCCATTTGAAGAGGGGGATGACCGCGGCAGGATCTCAGACGATACGAAAGAGAGGTTAAACAGGCTAGTAATAGGGGTTGCAACAATTTTGGCAGATAATTTTAGAAAGGAGGGTCCAGATTGTCTAGCCCGGCTGATTTGTAGGGATCCAGATTTTGCAGTTCTTTCAGAACATCAACTATCTGAATTTGGGTGAAGGAAAAATGAGGGAGGCTTGGGCAAGTTGCTGTGGGGGTTCAGGGCTGTTGACCAGGGTAGGGGTAGCCAGGTGGAAAGCATGGCCAGCCGTAGAAAAATGCTTATTGAAGTTCTCAATTGTCTCTGATTTATCAGTGGTGACAGTGTTTCCTAGCCTCAGTGCAGTGGACAGCTGGGAGGAAGTCCTCGTATTCTCTATGGACTTTACAGTGTCCATAAACAGTGTATGAAAAAGCTAGCCTTTGCTTTCCTAACTGCCTGTGTATATTGGTTCCTAACTTCCCTAAAAAGTTGCATTTTGTGGGGGCTATTCGATGTTAATGCAGTACGCCACAGGATGTGTTTGTGCTGGTCAAGGACAGTCAGGTCTGGAGTGAACCAGGGGCTATGTCTGTTCCTGGTTCTACATTTTATGAATGGGGCATGCTTATTTAAGATTGTGAGGAAAGCACTTTTAACCTCTCTGGGATATGTGGGACACTAGCGTCCCACCTGGCCAAAAGCCAGAGAAAATGCAGTGCGCCAAATTCAAATAAATTACTATAAAAATCTAACTTTCATGAAATCACACATGTAAGATACCAAATTAAAGCTACACGTGTTGTGAATCCAGCCAACGTATCAGATTTCAAAAAGGCTTTTCGGTGAAAGCAAACTATGCTATTACCTGAGAGTAGCACCTCCAACACAAAACGCAGAAATAAAAATATAAATCATGCCTTACCTTTGACGAGCTTCTTCTGTTGGCACCCCCATATGTCCCATAAACATCACAAATGGTCCTTTTGTTCGATTAATTCTGTCGATATATATCCAAAATGTCAATTTATTTGGCGCATTTGATCCAGATAAACACCGGTTCCAACTTGCGCAACGTGACTACAAAATATCTCCAAAGTTACCTGTAAACTTTGCCAAAACATTTCAAACAACTTAGTAATACAACTTTAGGTAAAGTTAAAGTAAATTTAAAAAAAGTAAGTTTAAAGTAAATAATTGATCAAATTGAAGACTGGATGATCTGTGGTCAATACAGGAAGAAAACAAACTGACGCTACCTTTCTGGTCACGCGCCTCAAACAAACACTACACTTGAAGTGACCCTTGTTTTGAACAGGGCCACTTCTTCATTACACAAAGGAAAAACCTCAACCAATTTCTAAAGACTGGTGACATCCAGTGGAAGCGGTAGGACCTGCAAGAAGATCCCTTAGAAATCTGGGTTCCCAATGACAGCCCATTGAAAAGAGTGACCTCGGGGTTTCGCCTGCTACATACAGTGCCTTGCGAAAGTATTCGGCCCCCTTGAACTTTGCGACCTTTTGCCACATTTCAGGCTTCAAACATAAAGATATAAAACTGTATTTTTTTGTGAAGAATCAACAACACTTGGGACACAATCATGAAGTGGAACGACATTTATTGGATATTTCAAACCTTTTTAACAAATCAAAAACTGAAAAATTGGGTGTGCAAAATTATTCAGCCCCCTTAAGTTAATACTTTGTAGCGCCACCTTTTGCTGCGATTACAGCTGTAAGTCGCTTGGGGTATGTCTCTATCAGTTTTGCACATCGAGAGACTGACATTTTTTCCCATTCCTCCTTGCAAAACAGCTCGAGCTCAGTGAGGTTGGATGGAGAGAATTTGTGAACAGCAGTTTTCAGTTCTTTCCACAGATTCTCGATTGGATTCAGGTCTGGACTTTGACTTGGCCATTCTAACACCTGGATATGTTTATTTTTGAACCATTCCATTGTAGATTTTGCTTTATGTTTTGGATCATTGTCTTGTTGGAAGAAAAATCTCTGTCCCAGTCTCAGGTCTTTTGCAGACTCCATCAGGTTTTCTTCCAGAATGGTCCTGTATTTGGCTCCATCCATCTTCCCATCAATTTTAACCATCTTCCCTGTCCTTGCTGAAGAAAAGCAGGCCCAAACCATGATGCTGCCACCACCATGTTTGACAGTGGGGATGGTGTGTTCAGCTGTGTTGCTTTTACGCCAAACATAACGTTTTGCATTGTTGCCAAAAAGTTACATTTTGGTTTCATCTGACCAGAGCACCTTCTTCCACGTTTGGTGTGTCTCCCAGGTGGCTTGTGGCAAACTTTAAACAACACTTTTTATGGATATCTTTAAGAAATGGCTTTCTTCTTGCCACTCTTCCATAAAGGCCAGATTTGTGCAATACACGACTGATTGTTGTCCTATGGACAGAGTCTCCCACCTCAGCTGTAGATCTCTGCAGTTCATCCAGAGTGATCATGGGCCTCTTGGCTGCATCTCTGATTAGTCTTCTCCTTGTATGAGCTGAAAGTTTAGAGGGACGGCCAGGTCTTGGTAGATTTTCAGTGGTCTGATACTCCTTCCATTTCAATATTATCGCTTGCACAGTGCTCCTTGGGATGTTTAAAGCTTGGGAAATCTTTTTGTATCCTAATCCGGCTTTAAACTTCTTCACAACAGTATCTCGGACCTGCCTGGTGTGTTCCTTGTTCTTCATGATGCTCTCTGCGCTTTTAACGGACCTCTGAGACTATCACAGTGCAGGTGCATTTATACGGAGACTTGATTACACACAGGTGGATTGTATTTATCATCATTAGTCATTTAGGTCAACATTAGATCATTCAGAGATCCTCACTGAACTTCTGGAGAGAGTTTGCTGCACTGAAAGTAAAGGGGCTGAATAATTTTGCACGCCCAATTTTTCAGTTTGAAATATCCAATAAATGTCGTTCCACTTCATGATTGTGTCCCACTTGTTGTTGATTCTTCACAAAAAAATACAGTTTTATATCTTTATGTTTGAAGCCTGAAATGTGGCAAAAGGTCGCAAAGTTCAAGGGGGCCGAATACTTTCGCAAGGCACTGTATGTTCTGTTATACTCACAGACATGATTCAAACAGTTTTAGAATCTTCATAGTGTTGTCCATCCACATCTACTAATAATATGCATATCTTATCTTCTGGGGATGAGTAGCAGGCAGTTGGATTTGGGCATGCATTTCATCCGGACATGAAAATACTGCCCAATGTCACCAAGAAGTTAAAGAATAACCAGGCATCCTCTACTGACAGAATGAGGTCAGTATCCTTCCAGGATACCCGGGCAAGGTTGATTAGAAAGGCCTGCTCGCTGAAGTGTTTTAGAGAGTGTTTGACAGTGATGAGGGGTGGTCGTTTGACCCCAGACCCATTACGGACAAAAGCAATGAGGCAGTGATCGCTGAGATCCTGGTTGAAGACAGCAGAGGTGTATTTGGAGGGCAGGTTGGTTAGGATGATATTTAAGAGGGTGTCCGTGTTTACGGATTTGGGGTTGTACCTGGTAGGTTCATTGATAATTTGTGAGATTGAGGGCATCAAGCTTAGATTGTAGGATGGCCGGGGTGTTAAGCAGGTCCCAGTTTAGGTCACCTAACAGCACGAGCTCTGGAGAAAGATGGGTTTCAATCCATTCACATATGGGTTCCAGGGCATAACTGGGGGCAGAAGGTGGTCAATAGCAAGCTGCAACTGTGAGAGACTTGTTTCTGGAAAGGTGCATTTTTAGAAGTAAGAGCTCAAATTGTTTGGGCACAGACCTGGATAGTAAGACAGAGCTTTGCAGGCTATCTCTGCAGGAGATTGCAACTCCTCCCCCTTTGGCAGTTCTATCTTGTAGGAAAATGTTGTAGTTAGGGATGGAAATTTCAGAGTTTTTGGTGATCTTCCTTATCCAGGATTCATACGCAGCTAGGACATCCGGGTTGGCAGAGTGTGCTAAGGTAGTGAATAAAACAAACTTAGGGAGGAGGCTTTTAATGTTAACATGCATGAAACCAAGACTTTTAAGGTTACAGAAGTCAACAAATGAAAGCGCCTGGGGAAAGGGTGTGGAGCTAGCCACTGCATTGCCTGGATTAACCTCTACATCACCAGAGGAACAGGGGAGGGGTAGGATAAGAGTACGGCTAAAGGCTATACGTTTTCTGGGCACGGTAGAATAGGTTCAAGGCATAATGTACAGACAAAGTTATGGTAGGATGTGAATACAGTGGAGGTAAACCTATGCACTGAGTGACGATGAGAGAGATATTGTCTCTCGAAACATAGCAGCAGAGGGGCCTTGGAGGGACGTCGCGACGGAAGAAAGTCTGTTGTAGCCCCCTCGTGCTGTTACGTCTGCAGACCAGTCATCGTGGATCAGCAGGGCTTCGTGTGGTTAAAGGGGTCTAGGCCAATAGAAAAAGGTATAGTGGCCAAAGAATTTGTCCGATGGGCCTCTTAAGCTAACAGTCCGATATGCTCTAGACAGCTAGCGGGTTGCGGCTAGCAGGCTAGCAGATGGGCATTCAGGGGACGTTGCGACGGAGGAGCCAGTTGATAAACCCCCTTGGTCAAATTACGTCGGTAGTCCAGTCGTGAAGGGTCGGCGGGGTCCAGGCCAATTGGCAAAATATGTATTGTAGCCAAAGGAGTGGCTGATGGACTTCTTCGGCTAGCCGGGATATGGGCCTAGCAAGGTTAGCTCCAGGCTAATTGGTTCTTGCTTCGGGACAGAGACGTTAGCCAGGAGTGGCCACTTGGATAGCAGATGCGATGATCCAGGTGAAAAGGTTCAGAGCTTGCGGTAGGAATCCGGAGATACGGAGAAGAAAAATAAGTCTAATTTGCTCATCGGTCAATGGATGACCATCTACGTGCCTTGACAACGTGGGGGAAACATCTCCATGGTTGCAGCTATCTCTGAAGATTATCTGGTAGGACGTAGGCCATTGCTTGGATCCTACAACGCTGCACACCTCAATGTCTTTCGCAATGAAATTGGGCAGACCGGTATGTCATGAATGTCATTGCGTGGGACAATCATCGATTAGTGACCCTATACCGGTCCCCATATTCTCCTTTCCTCAACCCTATTGAGGAAAGGTGGAAGGTGGACGATCGCCAGCCCCATGAGCGTGCCACCCTCCTTCTGGCCTTGGATGAGGCATGCGACGACATCAATACAGACCAATGTCAAGCTTGGATTCGCCATGCCAAAGGGTTTTTCCCACGGTGCATGAACACTGTGATTTGGTGGAGAATTTATATTGAAATGCTCAAGACAGGCTTGATGCAAATTAATAGGTACTACATGTTATGTTTTATTTTCATTAATTTTATTTGTTTCATTTAATTTCTTACATTTGATTACAGACACCTACAGTATGTTGCAATTATATCTGAAAAATACAATGTTTTTTTTGCACTAATGAATAACTGTATAGGACGTCTGGATAGATGTTATTTTGTTGGGTAATACATGTCATTTAGATGTTAATACTTTACAAACACACTGTTCCCCGGGTGCCGAAGATGTGGATATCAATTAAGGCAGCCCTCCTCACCACTCAGATTCCGAGGGGTTGGGTTAAATGTGGAAGACACATTTCAGTTGAATGCATTCAGTTGTACAACTGACTAGGTATCCACTTTCCCCTTTTATTTCTGTAGCTCTCAAAATCCATATATAGTAGACAAACCAGTTCAAAATCTATAGGTTTACCAAACGGTTAAGTGATTAACCGTTAAGCGCAGTTGGATTAAGTGATGGTCAAATGTATTTAAACAAATGAGAAGAGAATCATATGAAAAGTAATGTAAGCATTGCATTGTGAAAGGCAGTGTCTTTATGTGAAAGGTATTTCTAGATGAAACACTGATTTAGGTTTGGTGAAAAAGTTACTGTGTGTTGTACTTGAAAATGTACATAAAGAAAAAAATCTGCCTTTTTGAGTTTTGACCTAAAAGTTGTAAAATTATACCAAAGTGATAAAAGAAAACTGTAATTCCCCATTGTTTCTCTCCAGTCTATCCCAGTACAGTGATGAGAACATGATGGATCCCTATAACCTGGCTACCTGCTTCGGCCCGACTCTGATGCCCATACCTGATGGTCACGATCCTGTGGCCTGTCAGACACACGTTAATGAGGTCATCAAGACCATCATCATCCACAACGAGGTCATCTTCCCGAGCCACCGTGAGCTGGACGGACCGGTCTATGAGAAGTGCATGGCTGGAGGAGAAGAGTACTGGTTAGTGATGTTATAGTATACTGGGCCTTGGTTCTGCTTGGATGGGAGAGAAGATGGAGATTAACCAATGTAGAGAAGGGGATTAGAGGACTGGACCCAGTTCTGTGTTTCAAATGACTTCACCCTCTTGTTGGGCTAGTTTAGTCCAAAGCACTATACTATGTCCTTCTTTATCATTATCTGAATCTATCAATCAATGTATTTATCTATCTACAATATATATATCTCTCTCTCTACACCATTTAGTGACAGTCCCCAAAGTGGGCCAGGTGCCATTGATGAAGTGGACAACAGTACAGGACCTCACACCAGTGATGATGAACTGGAGCAGATCGAGGCTATCGCTAAGTTTGACTACGTGGGGCGAACTCCCAGAGAGCTGTCCTTTAAGAAGGGGGCATCACTGCTGCTGTACCTGAGAGCCTCTGATGACTGGTGGGAGGGACGACACAACGGAGTGGACGGACTCATCCCACATCAATACATTGTGGTGCAGGACATGTAAGTACAATATTTCTGTGTAACTGCTCAAATGCTACATGCCTCTGTTTAGGATAAGCACTTCTATTGTAATCGTCAGTAGACGAGAGACAGACTGTGCACCCCTACCATGGGGCCTCCAGGTTATGTGAGTCCATGTCAATAACAGTGAATTGATATGTCAATAATCATGAACTGTGCCCAAAGTGCATTAGTCTGATACTGTGTCAATGCAGCAGTTGGCATACAGTAAGCACCAAAGACTTCAAAGCAAATAAATCCCCAATTAGTAATTAAACGAGATGTCCTCTCCTCAGTCTCTTGAACTAACACTTCCGCATGACAAGGATGGAACATTAAGGTCACTCTGTAACTGGTCATTTATCCTTCCGGAACCCTACCCGACAGCCAATCACCATCCATCACCGTGGAGATGACAGAATTAAACCCTAATTAGGGAAAGACACAGGATGCGTCCAAAATTGCACCCTATACCCTTTATAGTTCTCTACTTTTGTTTAGAGCTCGTGCGCTAGCACACTAGTCAAAAGTAGTGCACTATGAAGGGAATAGTGTGTAATTTGGGATGCAGGCACACTCATCTCCAACTGATCCTGGTGACCTAAATTTGGGATATGCTTAACACCTCGGGCCATCCTACAATCTAAGCTAGATGCCCTCAATCTGACAAATTATCGTTGACCCTACCAGGTAAAACCCTAAATCCGTAAACACGGGCACCCTCATAGATATCATCCTAACCAACCTGCCCTTTAAATACACCTCTGCTTTCTTCAACATTGCCTGCGTCTGTAATGGGTCCACGGTTAAACAACCACCCCTCATGACTGTCAAACGCTCCCTAAAACACTTCAGCGAAAAACCTGGTCTGGATATCCTGGAAGGATATTGACCTCATTCCGTCAGCAGAGGATGCCTGGTTATTCTTTAAAAGTGCTTTCCTCACCATCTTAAAAAAGCATGCCCCATTCAAAACTTTAGAACTAAGAACAGATATAGCCCTTGGTTCACTCCAGACCTGACTGCCCTTGACCAGCACAAAAACATCCTGTGGCGTACTGCATTAGCATCGAATAGCCCCCACGATATGCAACTTTTTAAAGTTGGTTAGAAACCAATATACACAGGCAGTTAGGAAAGGAAAGGCTAGCTTTTTCAAACAGAAATTTGCATCTTGTAGCACAAACTCCAAAAAGTTCTGGGACAATGTACTGTAAAGTCCATAGAGAATAAGAGCACCTACTCCCAGCTGTCCACTGCACTGAGGCTAGGAAACACTGTCACCACTGCTAAATCTACGATAATCGAGAATTTCAATAAGCATTTTTCTACTGCTGGCCATGCTTTCCACCTGGCTACCCCTACCCTGGTCAACAGCTCTGCACCCCCCACAGCAACTTACCCAAGCCTCCCCATTTCTCCTTCACCCAAATCCAGAGAGCTGGACCCATACAAATCAGCTGGGCTAGACAATCTGGGTCCTCTCTTTCTAAAATTACCTGCCGAAATTGTTGAAACACCTATTACTAGCCTGTTCAACCTCTCTTACTGAGATCCCTAAAGATTGGAAAGCTACCGTGGTCATCCCCCTCTTCAAAGGGGAGACACTCTAGACCCAAACTGCTACAGACCTATATCTATCCTACCGTGCCTTTTCTAAAGTCTTCGAAAGAAAAGTTAACAGATCACCGACTATTTCGATTCCCACCGTACCTTTTCCGCTATGCAATCTGGTTTCTGAGCTGGTGATGGGTGCACCTCAGCCACGCTCAAGGTCCTAAACGATATCATAACCGCCATCGATAAGAGACAATACTGTGCAGCTGTATTCATCGACCTGGCCAAGGCTTTCGACTATGTCAGTCACAGCATTCTTATCGGCAGACTCAACAGCCTTGGTTTCCCAAATGACTGCCTCGCCTGGTTCACCAACTACTTCTCAGATAGAGTTCAGTGTGTCAAATCGGAGGGCCTGTTGTCCGGACCACTGGCAGTCTCAATGGGGGTGTCACAGGGTTCATTTCTCGGGCCGATTCTTCTCTCTGTATACATCAGTGATGTCTCTCTTGCTGATGGTAATTCTCTGATCCAACAGACGACACCATTCTGTATATGTCTGTCCCTTCTTTGGACAATGTGTTAACTAACCTCCAGACGAGCTTCAGTGCCATACAACACTGCTTTCGTGGCCTCCAACTGCTCTTAAATGCAAGTAAAACTAAATTGCATGCTCTTCAACCGATCACTGCACGCACCCGCACACCCGTCTAGCGTCACCACTCTGGACGGTTCTGACTTAAAAATATGTGGACAACTACAAATACCTAGGTGTCTGGTAAGACTGTAAACTCTCCTTCCAGACTCACATTAAGCATCTCCAATTTAAATTAAATCTAGAATGTGTTTAATTGCTAAATTGTAATTATTTTGCCACTATGGCCTATTTATTGCCTTACCTCCCTAATCTTACTACATTTGCACACACTGTATATAGACTTTTCTATTGTTGTCACGGTTTTCTGTATGGGAAAGAGAGTCGGACCAAAAGGCGGCGTGGCTATTGAGATTCATGTTTAATAAAATAACGTAAACACGAATCAATACAAAAACAATAAACGTAACTTGAAAACCGAAAACAGCCTAAACTGGTGCAAACTAACACAAGACAGTTACAAGGACACTAAGGACAATCACCCACAAAACCCAACACCAAACAGGCTACCTAAATATGGTTCCCAATCAGAGACAATGACGAACACCTGCCTCTGATTGAGAACCATATCAGGCCAAACATAGAACTAGACAAACTAGACATGTAACATAGAATGTCCAACCAGCTCACACCCCTGACCAACCAAAACATAGAAACATACAAAGCAAACTATGGTCAGGGTGTGACAGTACCCCCCACCAAGGTGCGGACTCTGGCCGCAAAACCTGAACCTATAGGGGAGGGTCTGGGTGGGCATCTGTCCACGGTGGCGGCTCTGGTGCTGGACGTGGCCCCCACTTCACCGTAGTCTTAGTCCCCCACCTTGTCCGCTTCCGTGGCCTCCTCACCATGGCAACTCTTCTCAATGGACAGAGGGGCGGCAGCTCGGGACAGAGGGGCGGCAGCTCGGGACAGAGGGGCGGCAGCTCGGGACAGAGGGGCGGCAGCTCGGGACAGAGGGGCGGCAGCTCGGGACAGAGGGGCGGCAGCTCGGGACAGAGGGGCGGCAGCTCGGGACAGAGGGGCGGCTGCTCGGGACAGAGGGGCGGCTGCTCGGGACAGAGGGGCGGCTGCTCGGGACAGAGGGGCGGCTGCTCGGGACAGAGGGGCAGGGGCTCTGGGCAGAGGGGCAGGGGCTCTGGGCAGAGGGGCTCTGGGCAGAGGGGCAGGGGCTCTGGGCAGAGGGGCAGGGGCTCTGGCGCCTCTGGCTGACGGGCGGCACTGGCGGCCCCTGGCTGACGGGCGGCACTAGCGGCCCCTGGCTGACGGGCGGCACTGGCGGCCCCTGGCAGACGGGCGGCGCTGGGCAGACGGGCGGCACTGGCGGCGCTGGGCAGACGGGCGGCGCTGGGCAGACGGGCGGCACTGGCGGCGCTGGGCAGACGGGCGGCACTGGGCAGACGGGCGGCACTGGCGGCGCTGGGCAGATGGGCTGCTCAGGCGGCGCTGGGCAGACGGGCGGCACTGGCGGCGCTGGGCAGACGGGCGGCACTGGCGGCGCTGGGCAGACGGGCGGCACTGGGCAGACGGGCGGCACTGGCGGCGCTGGGCAGACGGGCGGCACTGGCGGCGCTGGGCAGACGGGCTGCTCAGGCGGCGCTGGGCAGACGGGCGGCTCAGGCAGCGCTGGGCAGACGGGCGGCTCAGGCGGCGCTGGGCAGACGGGCGGCTCAGGCGGCGCTGGGCAGACGGGCGGCTCAGGCGGCGCTGGGCAGACGGGCGGCTCAGGCGGCGCTGGGCAGACGGGCGGCTCAGGCGGCGCTGGGCAGACGGGCGGCTCAGGCGGCTCAGGCGGCGCTGGGCAGACGGGCGGCTCAGGCGGCGCTGGGCAGACGGGCGGCTCAGGCGGCGCTGGGCAGACGGGCGGCTCAGGCGGCGCTGGGCAGACGGGCGGCGCTGGCAGACGGGCAGCTCAGGCGGCGCTGGGCAGACGGGCGGCTCAGGCGGCGCTGGGCAGACGGGCGGCTCAGGCGGCGCTGGGCAGACGGGCGGCTCAGGCGGCGCTGGGCAGACGGGCGGCTCAGGCGGCGCTGGGCAGACGGGCGGCTCAGGCGGCGCTGGGCAGACGGGCGGCTCAGGCGGCGCTGGGCAGACGGGCGGCTCAGGCGGCGCTGGGCAGACGGGCGGCTCAGGCGGCGCTGGGCAGACGGGCGGCGCTGGCAGACGGGCAGCTCAGGCGGCGCTGGGCAGACGGGCGGCTCAGGCGGCGCTGGGCAGACGGGCGGCTCAGGCGGCGCTGGAGAGGAGGGAGCCCCTGTAAGGATGGGCCGGAGAGACAGCCTGGTACGGTGGGCTGCCACCGGAGGGCTGGTGCGTGGAGGTGGTGACGGATAGACCGGGCCGTGCAGGCGCACTGGAGCTCTTGAGCACTGAGCCTGCCCAACCTTACCCGGTTGAATGGTCCCGGTCGCCCTGCCAGTGCGGCGAGGTGGAATAGCCCGCACTGGGCTATGCAGGCGAACCGGGGACACCGTGCGCAAGGCTGGTGCCATGTAAGCCGGCCCAAGGAGACGCACTGGAGACCAGATGCGTAGAGCCGGCTTCATGGCACTTGGCTCGATGCCCACTCTAGCCCGGCCGATACGCAGAGCTGGAATGTACCGCACCGGGCTATGCACCCGCACTGGGAACACCGTGCGCTTCACAGCATAACACGGTGCCTGCCCGGTCTCTCTCGCCCCCCGGTAACCACAGGAAGTTGGCTCAGGTCTCCTACCTGGCGTAGCCATACTCCCTGTGAGCCCCCCCCCCCAATACATTTTTGGGGCTGACTCTCAGGCTTCCATCCACGACGCCACGCTGCCTCCTCATACCAGCGCCTCTCCGCTTTCGCCGCTTCCAGTTCTTCTTTGGGGCGGCGATATTCTCCTGGCTGAGCCCAGGGTCCTTTACCATTCAATTCGTCCTCCCATGTCCATTTTTCCAAGTAGTGCAGCCTCTCCCACTGCTGCTGCTGCTGCTCCTGTTGCTGCTGCCTCTGTTGCTTCTCCTGCTGCTGCTTTTGCTGTTGCCCGTTACCACGCCGCTTGGTCCTGTTGTGGTGGGTGATTCTGTCACGGTTTTCTGTATGGGAAAGAGAGTCGGACCAAAAGGCGGCGTGGCTATTGAGATTCATGTTTAATAAAATAACGTAAACACGAATCAATACAAAACAATAACCGTAACTTGAATACCGAAAACAGCCTAAACTGGTGCAAACTAACACAAGACAGTTACAAGGACACTAAGGACATTCACCCACAAAACCCAACACCAAACAGGCTACCTAAATATGGTTCCCAATCAGAGACAATGACGAACACCTGCCTCTGATTGAGAACCATATCAGGCCAAACATAGAACTAGACAAACTAGACATGTAACATAGAATGCCCACCCAGCTCACACCCTGACCAACCAAAACATAGAAACATACAAAGCAAACTATGTTCAGGGTGTGACAATTGTGTTATTGACTGTATGTTTGTTTATCCCATGTGTTACTCTGTGTTGTTTGTGTTGCACTGCTTTGCTCTATCTTGGCCAGGTCCCAGTTGAGACCTTTTTCTCAACTGGCCTACCTGGTTAAATAAAGGTGAAATAAATAATAAGTCAGGGGCCCGGGGAAACTGGGGAATGGGTGCTGTACTTGTTAATAATAACTAGAAGAGGTCCAACATCTGGAGTTAGGTTTAGTTTCCGAAGGATTGTTTGTTGACATAATAATTTCATCTAATCTCTGGTGTAAGGGTATCCAGATGATTTGCAGTGACTCGTTAATGAAATTGTATAATTGTTTATGCATTTTGCCAGCATACAAAAAACATCTGCTCTCTGTCTCTCCGTTACCTCAGGGAAGATGCGTTCTCAGACAGTCTGAGTTGGAAGGCTGGGAGTGAGGCCAGTAGTGGACCCCACCAGGAGGACAGAGACCGAACCTCATCCAGGAACCGTGACCGCAGCTCCCCCTGCGAACACAGACAACATACCCCTGAACACCACTATGGAGATGCTCTTGGAAGGTGGCTACACATTGACTTTATGATGATTCATTCTCACAGTTCAGTAATGCAGGTTAACAGGTTTTCTAGACACATGCAGGATGAGATGTTTTCCTCCATGAAGAGGCTACAAAATAATGGTTCATTTAGTGTAGTTGTATTGAATGAGCTATAATTTATTTTTGCACTCTGTCCTTGATGCTGTCTTGAGAGTCTGTCTGCTCTCTGTGTTGTGGCCATTCAGGGTGAGGGTTCGTTCAGACGGTGCTGTTATCCCTCACCACAGGAGCACCGCCGACACTCACAGCCCCACCCGAGGTATGGACACGCCCCCTAGGGTCATGCCCCGCCCCTGCAGCCCTCACAAGATGGCTGTCAGCAGGGGCCGCATGGACAGTCCAGAGAAACGCCATGTCAGCACGTTCAGCAGCACAGGAAGTATCAACCATCCAGATAGAAAGTGCTTCCGTGATGGCCCCGCCCTCAGACCCTCCCCCGGCTCCACCCGCCACGGTAGCCTTGGCGAACAGAAATCACTGGCAGAGGTGAGAGTCTATGAAGTAAATAAATAACTAAACGCACACCCGGCCTAATGATGGGGTGCTGACTACCAGAAAATAAACTAACCAATTTAAAAAAGAAGGTTGCCCACTCATCTCTTGTTGCTTGTGGATTTATTTAACAAAAGTTTTGGCAAAAGAGCATTTATCAGGGTATACAGAGGTGAGAATCTAATCACTGCAATAAATACTTAATAATTATCAAAGCAATTGATTCAGTGGGTGAAGTCAGGCAAGACCAAACTTCCCTTGTTATTCTTAATATAACTATTTCCTGCCAGTCCAGCCATGCTCGGAGTTGTGCAGTCGAAGCTAATGAGGATATTCTCCTGTCTGTTGTTCAGAGAGATGGCGAGACAGGCAGACAGACAGAAAAGACCGACAGACAGAGGGAGAAATATTTCCAGTATAGTTTATGGATCCCAGCCAGTACTCAGATGGACAAAGTCAGGCAGCAGTGGGAAGGACATCTGAGAGAGAGGCCCACATTGCCCTCTGTCTCTCATCTCCTAATTACTGTTCAGTCTGTTAGCTGCTGCTAGCTCCACATGTAAATATGGCTCCCTTTGTTTGCTTCATTAGAGAGAGAATATTGGAACCATTTGTGAAGTGTTAATTTGTCCATTTGTTCCTGCTTTCAAGAAGAAACAGTTTGGTTTTTATTGGGAAGACTTGGTATGTCAGTATTTTGTTTGAGGATAAACAATAAGAGCAGATGTTTGAATGGGACATTATTTTTTCTATTGGTGTGCGTGCGTGCGTGTGTGCGTGTGTGTGTGTGTGTGTGTGTGAATTGTCATCATCTACTACTATGGACAGCCAAGATAGAGTGTGTTGCAGGACATCAGACACTGGATTAATATCAGTGGTGAAACTGTGTGTATTACAGGACATAGAGAAGACCATGAACACCGCCCTGCATGAGCTGTCTGAGCTTGAGCGGCAGAACGTGGCCAAGCATGCTCCCGACGTGGTCCTGGACACCTTGGAGCCCCTGAAGCAGCAGCACCTCTCCTCCTGTGGGTCCAGACCACCCTCTGAGACCCCTAGCAGCCCCCTCCACACCAACACCATGGCCATCAGAGACCCTGACGCCGCCCTGCGCCGTAGCAGCAGTTCCTCGTCCTCCGAGACCATGAGCACCTTCAAACCGGCCCTGACTGCACGGAGGCCCAGCGCCCCCCTCAGGCCGCCTCCGGTCAGACCGCTTCGGCCTGCTCCCATCCACCTGGGACATGGCCAGGGACAGGGGGGACAGGGGCAGCACAGGTCTAGTAGTTCCAGCTCCTCAGGCCTGGGAAGTCCAGCATCTATCACTCCCACAGACAGGGTGTTCCCCAAGGCTCCATCCCCGTCCCCCTCTACGTCCTCCTCGTCCTCAGACAAACAGGGTCACATGTAGCCTGGCTAAGCAGGCTGCTGCAGTCACAGAAAGAGCCCAGGAACTATAGAGACAACTGACTGAGCAGGCTGCAGCACACAGCCACAGGTCAGGATACGCATACAGTAGTAAGAATGGAGTAAGCTGCAGCCATAGCCCTGTACAGGAGCTATAGTAGGAACTGACTGGACATGGCACAGTCTGATCACAGCCACAGCCCAAGAGATACAGTACAGAAGGAAGTGATTCCGCAGAGCACCGACTGATTGCTCATAATCAACATCTTCTTCATTTCCTTCTGGCTGTGACAACGGACACATTGAGACCTTGTCTCTGTGGGAACAATATCGACCACTAACTAGTAGGAGGTTGGATTCAACATGTAGGATGAAGGCTGATTAATTGGTTTATTGACAGCCGGATGTCCACCAGTATTAACTGTCTGCTTGTCGGTTGAGATTCTGAATCACTCAGAAGAAACATGAACTGTACTATGATAATCATTGTAAAGAATGTTTCTACTCTCTCCATGTGGCACAGAACTGCCACAGAACAAACCTGATCAAATGGATGCACTGGATAACGCTTTGTTTACTGTTATAGCCATCTGTGGTTGTAGCCTGCTAGTTTGTCTGAATAACAAACCATCTCAAACTGAAGTTTGGTGTTTTTGAGCTGGTAGTCTAAGACTAGCGCCTTCTTCGTCTGCAAATAGGAAGACTTAATACAATCTCTTGATCTGTCTTTCTCTCTCTCTCTCTCTCTCGCTCTCGCTCTCTCTCTCTTTCTGTTTCACTCTCTCTCTATCTCTCTCCCCCAGATTAGCCGTGGTACCTCAAGAAAAGAGCACACACCTTGTCATGACTCGACCCAGTCTACTAAAGATGCACTGATCTGGTCTGGTCATTTTCTATGAGCCTGTACTAGTTGATCCTGCATACTGTATGTGTATATATATATATTTATATTCATACAGTTACATGTTTGAAGACATAGGAGAATCAACCCCTGACAGGGTTAGTTGTGCCGTTACATGTGGACTGGATCTCTTACTTGGTGAACTAGATTGGATTCTCAATTCAGGCCCATTGTGTGTAACCACAGTTTTCTTATAGTCCTGCTTTGGAGTTATACCGTATGTAGATGGCCTTGCTTGCTTGGTGGTATGTGTTCCTGTACGTATTATATGAGAGATTATTATTCAACAAAACACATGTTTAAAGTGTTCTAGATATGTTTTGAATGGAAAATAATATGCATAATGTTGAAAACTACCTGTATGTATGAATAACATGGTATGCTAGAAACAGGATATATATTATCATTAACCTTGCAAAGGCAGGAACAGAACAAGATAATAAATGTGGGGAATCTGTATCCGAAATGCCCTTTTGGTACTCTTTTGTTGACATTCTAACATACTGACACTTAGTGGTAAAATGTTGCACATATATCTGTCTTAACAGTACAGCAGAGTCCAATTGGTAAATGGTTTTGTAGCTCCTCTTAGTGGTAAAGATAGAAAAAACACTTAGTGTTTGAGGCATATGCATTGTCGCATGTCTCATTATCTGTCACAAGGTGGCGACTGTGTTACACAAAGATTTTAGTCCAGCTAAATCCCAGAACAACTAAAAACCTGACGTGTCAGCACTTCCAACAAATCTAAAAGCATTGGATTGGTGGATGTGTGTTGGCTTGTGGGATTTTCCACCATATCTTATACCAGTCATTTCCTTTCAAATAATTTGCATTTACATTTTTGTCATCTAGCAGACACTTTTATCCAGAGTCAGTGAAGGGAAGTGAACATGTGCACACTTTGAGAGGAAGAAGATATAATTGGGATGTAGTCCTAATCTTACTGTAGATTCATCAACTTGAGAAATTGGTATTGGACTATTATTCCATAACAAATCATACACTTGAACAGCAACATATTTCCTGAGTTTGAAAGCAAGTCAAATAATGTTTACATACTGTACGTAGGCTAGTGATGACATATCCTCTTTGGTTCACTTATTCCTGTCACGCCTGCTCCCGCTCTTGCCTCGAGCGCCAGGCTCCCTAGCATAATGCACTCCTGCCACCATCATTACGCACACCTGCCTTCCCCCATCACACGCATCAGAGATTATTGGACTCACCTGGACTCAATAACCTCTGTCATTACCTCCCCTATATCTGTCTGTTCCCCCGCTACTCTCCCCGCTTCAGCATTGATTGTCTTATGTCCTTGTATACCTGTGTGCTGATGCTGTTCCTGTCTTGTTCCATGTCTTTTCCGATTAAATGTTTGACCTGCTTCTCATCTCCGGGAATGGTCCTTACAATTCCAGATCAGTTCTCCCTATGAAGTGGTCGAAGCAGGCATGTAAAAATGGATAAGACTTTCCATGTGGAGGTCAATGCCCTTAAAAAAAGTGCTGACAATATCTAAATGTATCTACCAACTACTCAGACATTCAAAGAACCCAATTAAAAGGGCTTAAAATGAAGTTGGGGGATGAAAGGAAACCATTTCGGAGATTGTTCCACACTCTGAAGTTAAATACCCCATATTTCCATACTAATTTACCTAAAAAAAGCAATCCGAGGCATTTAATTTGTCCTTCAGCATCCTGATCAAAGTAATACTGTGGTTGTGCTTTTGGGCTTTTGTCTTGTTCCCCTTCTTGTGCTGCGCTGTGGTTCCTCGCACCACTCAAAGGGAGTCTGGCCTGGTGTAATCACTTTATGTACAGTGGGGCAAAAAAGTTGTCATGTACTGTCATGTTGTGTCTTGTCTCTGTCCTTTCCCTTCACCCTGTCTCCCTCTGCTGGTCGTTGTTAGGTTACCTTTTCTCCCCCTCTTTCCCCCAGCTGTGCCTTGTCTCCTCCTAACCACCTCGTCACCCCTTTTCCCACCTGTTCCCTTTTTCCCTCTGATTAGGTCCCTATATCTCTCTCTGTTTCTGCTCCTGTCTTTGTCGGATTCTTGTTTGTTGTGTTTCATGCCTGAACCAGACTGTCGTCATGTTTGCTGTAACCTTGTCTTGTCCTGTCGGAATCTGCCGGTCCGTCTGAGCCTACCTATGTTTGGTAATTAAAGAAGCTCTGTTTAAGTTAATTCGCTTTTGGGTCCTCATTCACGCACCGTAACAGAAGAATCCGACCAAGAATGGACCCAGCGACTTCGGACCCTCTCCACTCAGCCGTCGGGATCCAGGGAGCGATGCTAGGCAGACACGAGCAGGAAGTGTCTGCTGCTCGACATGCCGTTGAGACCCTGGCCACCCAAGTCTCCAACCTCACAGAACAGGTTCACCATCTCCGCCTCGATCCACCGGCCACTTCCAGGGCTTTCGAATCTCCGGAGCCCAGAATCAATAACCCGCCGTGTTACTCTGGGGAGCCCACTGAATGCCGCTCGTTCCTCACCCAGTGTGATATTGTGTTTTCTCTCCAGCCCAACACTTACTCCAGGAGCACTGCTCGTGTCGCCTACGTCATATCTCTCCTTATTGGACGGGCTCGTGAGTGGGGCACGGCAATCTGGGAGGCAAGGGCTGAGTGTACTAACCAGTATCAGGACTTTAAGGAGGAGATGATACGGGTTTTTGATCGATCTGTTTTTGGGGAGGAGGCTTCCAGGGCCCTGTCTTCCCTATGTCAAGGTAATCGATCCATAACAGACTACTCTATTGAGTTTCGCACTCTTGCTGCCTCCAGTGGCTGGAACGAGCCGGCTTTGCTCGCTCGTTTTCTGGAGGGTCTCCGCGCAGAGGTAAAGGATGAAATTCTCTCCCGGGAGGTTCCTTCCAGCGTGGATTCCTTGATTGAACTCGCTATTCGCATTGAGCGACGGGTTGATCTTCGTCACCGAGCTCGTGGAAAGGAGCTCGCGTTCTCCGTTGCCCCCCTCTCCGCATCACTACCATCTTCCTCTGCCGGCTCGGGTGCTGAGCCCATGCAGCTGGGAGGTATCCGCATCTCGACTAAGGAGAGGGAACGGAGAATCACCAACCGCCTCTGTCTCTATTGCGGTTCCGCTGGTCATTTTGTCACTTCATGTCCAGTAAAAGGCCAGAGCTCGTCAGTAAGCGGAGGGCTACTGGTGAGCGCTACTACTCCTGTCTCTCCTTCAAGATCCTGCACTACCTTGTCGGTCCATCTACGCTGGACCGGTTCGTCAGCTTCCTGCAGTGCCTTAATAGACTCTGGGGCGGAGGGCTGTTTTATGGACGAGACCTGGGCTCGGGAACATGACATTCCTCTCAGACAGTTAAAGGAGCCCACGGCCTTGTTCGCCCTGGATGGTAGTCCTCTCCCCAGGATTCAGCGTGAGACGCTACCTTTAACCCTCACTGTTTCTGGTAATCATAGTGAAACCATTTCTTTTTTAATTTTTCGTTCACCTTTTACACCTGTTGTTTTGGGCCATCCCTGGCTAGTTTGTCATAATCCTTCCATTAATTGGTCTAGTAATTCTATCCTCTCCTGGAACGTCTCTTGTCATGTGAAATGTTTAATGTCTGCTATCCCCCCTGTTTCCTCTGTCTCTTCTTCACAGGAGGAGCCTGGTGATTTGACAGGGGTGCCGGAGGAATATCACGATCTGCGCACGGTGTTCAGTCGGTCCAGGGCCACCTCTCTTCCTCCACACCGGTCGTATGATTGTAGTATTGATCTCCTTCCGGGAACCACCCCCCCCCGGGGTAGACTATACTCTCTGTCGGCTCCCGAACGTAAGGCTCTCGAAGATTATTTGTCTGTAGCTCTTGACGCCGGTACCATAGTCCCCTCCTCCTCTCCCGCCGGAGCGGGGTTTTTTTTTGTCAAGAAGAAGGACGGGTCTCTGCGCCCCTGCATAGATTATCGAGGGCTGAATGACATAACAGTGAAGAATCGTTATCCGCTTCCTCTTATGTCTTCAGCCTTCGAGATCCTGCAGGGAGCCAGGTTTTTCACTAAGTTGGACCTTCGTAACGCTTACCATCTCGTGCGCATCAGGGAGGGGGACGAGTGGAAGACGGCGTTTAACACTCCGTTAGGGCACTTTGAATACCGGGTTCTTCCTTTCGGCCTCGCTAACGCTCCAGCTGTCTTTCAGGCATTAGTCAATGATGTCCTGAGAGACATGCTGAACATCTTTGTTTTCGTTTACCTTGACGATATCCTGATTTTTTCACCGTCACTCCAGATTCATGTTCAGCACGTTCGACGTGTCCTCCAGCGCCTTTTAGAGAATTGTCTTTTTGTGAAGGCTGAGAAGTGCACTTTTCATGCCTCCTCCGTCACATTTCTCGGTTCTGTTATTTCCGCTGAAGGCATTAAGATGGATCCCGCTAAGGTCCAAGCTGTCATTGATTGGCCCGTCCCTAAGTCACGCGTCGAGCTGCAGCGCTTTCTCGGCTTCGCGAACTTCTATCGTCGTTTCATCCGTAATTTCGGTCAGGTGGCAGCTCCTCTCACAGCCCTTACTTCTGTCAAGACGTGCTTTAAGTGGTCCGTTTCCGCCCAGGGAGCTTTTGATCTCCTCAAGAATCGTTTTACATCCGCTCCTATCCTTGTTACACCTGACGTCTCTAGACAGTTCGTTGTCGAGGTTGACGCGTCAGAGGTGGGCGTGGGAGCCATTCTTTCTCAGCGCTCCCTCTCTGACGACAAGGTCCACCCATGCGCGTATTTTTCTCATCGCCTGTCGCCGTCGGAACGTAACTATGATGTGGGTAACCGCGAACTGCTCGCCATCCGGTTAGCCCTAGGCGAATGGCGACAGTGGTTGGAGGGGGCGACCGTTCCTTTTGTCGTTTGGACTGACCATAGGAACCTTGAGTACATCCGTTCTGCCAAACGACTTAATGCGCGTCAGGCGCGTTGGGCGCTGTTTTTCGCTCGTTTCGAGTTCGTGATTTCTTATCGTCCGGGCTCTAAGAACACCAAGCCTGATGCTTTGTCTCGTCTCTTCAGTTCTTCAGTAGCCTCCACTGACCCCGAGGGGATTCTCCCTCAGGGGCGTGTTGTCGGGTTGACTGTCTGGGGAATTGAGAGGCAGGTAAAGCAAGCGCTCACTCACACTCCGTCGCCGCGCGCTTGTCCTAGGAACCTTCTTTTCGTTCCCGTTCCTACTCGTCTGGCCGTTCTTCAGTGGGCTCACTCTGCCAAGTTAGCCGGCCACCCTGGCGTTCGGGGTACGCTTGCTTCCATTCGCCAGCGTTTTTGGTGGCCCACCCGGGAGCATGACACGCGTCGTTTCGTGGCTGCTTGTTCGGTCTGCGCGCAGACTAAGTCCGGTAACTCTCCTCCTGCCGGCCGTCTCAGGCCGCTTCCTATTCCCTCTCGACCGTGGTCTCACATCGCCTTAGATTTTGTCACCGGACTGCCTTCGTCAGCGGGGAAGACTGTTATTCTTACGGTTGTCGATAGGTTCTCTAAGGCGGCTCATTTCATTCCCCTTGCTAAGCTTCCTTCTGCTAAAGAGACGGCACAAATCATCATCGAGAATGTTTTCAGAATTCATGGCCTTCCGTCAGACGTCGTTTCGGACAGAGGTCCGCAATTCACGTCTCAATTTTGGAGGGAGTTTTGCCGTTTGATTGGGGCTTCCGTCAGTCTCTCTTCCGGCTTTCACCCCCAGTCTAACGGTCAAGCAGAACGGGCCAATCAGACTATTGGTCGCATCTTACGCAGTCTTTCTTTTCGCAACCCTGCGTCTTGGTCAGAACAGCTCCCCTGGGCAGAATACGCCCACAACTCGCTTCCTTCGTCTGCGACCGGGCTATCTCCCTTTCAGAGTAGCCTCGGGTACCAGCCTCCGCTGTTCTCATCTCAGTTCGCCGAGTCCAGCGTCCCCTCCGCTCAGGCTTTTGTCCAACGTTGCGAGCGCACCTGGAAGAGGGTCAGGTCTGCACTTTGCCGTTATAGGACGCAGACTGTGAGGGCTGCTAATAAGCGTAGAACTAAGAGTCCTAGATATTGTCGCGGTCAGAGAGTTTGGCTCTCCACTCAGAACCTTCCCCTTAAGACGGCTTCTCGCAAGTTGACCCCGCGGTTCATTGGTCCGTTCCGTATTTCTCGGGTCATTAATCCTGTCGCAGTTCGACTTCTTCTTCCGCGATACCTTCGTCGCGTCCACCCGGTCTTCCATGTCTCCTGCATCAAGCCCGTCCTTCGCGCCCCCGCTCGTCTTCCCCCCCCCCCCCCCCATCCTTGTCGAGGGCGCACCCATCTACAGGGTCCGTAAAATTTTGGACATGCGTCCTCGGGAACGTGGTCACCAGTACCTCGTAGATTGGGAGGGGTACGGTCCTGAGGAGAGGAGTTGGGTTCCCTCTCGGGACGTGCTGGACCGTGCGCTGATCGAGGATTTCCTCCGTTGCCGCCAGGTTTCCTCCTCGAGTGCGCCAGGAGGCGCTCGGTGAGTGGGGGGGTACTGTCATGTACTGTCATGTTGTGTCTTGTCTCTGTCCTTTCCCTTCACCCTGTCTCCCTCTGCTGGTCGTTGTTAGGTTACCTTTTCTCCCCCTCTTTCCCCCAGCTGTGCCTTGTCTCCTCCTAACCACCTCGTCACCCCTTTTCCCACCTGTTCCCTTTTTCCCTCTGATTAGGTCCCTATATCTCTCTCTGTTTCTGCTCCTGTCTTTGTCGGATTCTTGTTTGTTGTGTTTCATGCCTGAACCAGACTGTCGTCATGTTTGCTGTAACCTTGTCTTGTCCTGTCGGAATCTGCCGGTCCGTCTGAGCCTACCTATGTTTGGTAATTAAAGAAGCTCTGTTTAAGTTAATTCGCTTTTGGGTCCTCATTCACGCACCGTAACAAAAGTATTTAGTCAGCCACCAATTGTGCAAGTTCTCCCACTTAAAAAGATGAGAGAGGCCTGTAATTTTCACCATAGGTAGACTTCAACTATGACAGACAAAATGAGAAAAACAAATCCAGAAAATCACATTATAGGATTTTTTATGAATTTATTTGCAAATTATGGTGGAAAATAAGTATTTGGTCAATAACAAAAGTTTATCTCAATACTTTGTTACATACCCTTTGATGGCAATGACAGAGGTCAAACGTTTTCTGTAAGTCTTCACAAGGTTTTCACACACTGTTGCTGGTATTTTGGCCCATTCCTCCATGCAGATCTCCTCTAGAGCAGTGATGTTTTGGGGCTGTTGCTGGGCAACACAGACTTTCAACTCCCTCCAAAGATTTTCTATGGGGTTGAGATCTGGAGACTGGCTAGGCCACTCCAGGACCTTGAAATGCTTCTTACGAAGCCACTCCTTCGTTGCCCGGGTGGTGTGTTTGGGATCATTGTCATGCTGAAAGACCCAGCCACGTTTCATCTTCAATGCCCTTGCTGATGGAAGGAGGTTTTCACTCAAAATCTCATGATACATGGCCCCATTCATTCTATCCTTTACACGGATCAGTCGTCCTGGTCCCTTTGCAGAAAAACAGCCCCAAAGCATGATGTTTCCACCCCCATGCTTCACAGTAGGTATGGTGTTCTTTGGATGCAACTCAGCATTCTTTGTCCTCCAAACACGACGAGTTGAGTTTTTACCAAAAAGTTATATTTTCATCTCACCATATGACATTCTCCCAATCTTCTTCTGGATCATCCAAATGCTCTCTAGCAAACTTCAGATGGGCCTGGACATGTACTGGCTTAAGCAGGGGGACACGTCTGGCACTGCAGGATTTGAGGCCCTGGCGGTGTAGTGTGCTACTGATGGTAGGCTTTGTTACTTTGGTCCCAGCTCTCTGCAGGTCATTCACTAGGTCCCCCCGTGTGGTTTTGGGATTTTTGCTCAACGACCCCACGGGGTGAGATCTTCAGTCTTCTCAGCCTGGTGCAGGTCTACAATTTTGTTTCTGGTGTCCTTTGAGAGCTCTTTGGTCTTGGCCATAGTGGAGTTTGGAGTGTGACTGTTTGAGGTTGTGGACAGGTGTCTTTTATACTGATAACAAGTTCAAACAGGTGCCATTAATACAGGTAACGAGTGGAGGACAGAGGAGCCTCTTAAAGAAGAAGTTACAGGTCTGTGAGAGCCAGAAATCTTGCTTGTTTGTAGGTGACCAAATACTTATTTTCCACCATAATTTGCAAATAAATTCATAAAAAATCCTACAATGTGATTTTGTCTGTCATAGTTGAAGTGTACCTATGATGAAAATTACAGGCCTCTCTCATCTTTTTAAGTGGGAGAACTTGCACAATTGGTGGCTGACTAAATACTTTTTTGCCCCACTGTATGTATGGTCACGGAGATGACTGTGAGGCACCAATCAGATTATGTCCCGGCCAGAGGAAAGGCCAGTGTGTGTGAGAGCTGTAAGGCGCAGGCCACCCACCCAGAGAAACTAAGACCGAGCCGTCACCCAGGTAGTATAGAACCAGGCTGTTCCAACCGGTTGTGTGTGGCTCTCACAGTTCAAAGGACTTAGCTAATTGATGAGGGGGTATGATAGGCCAAGGCACAATCGATATGCCAAGTGCAACGTCTAGGCTTTGGGTCTAAGCCACGTACTGTTTAAATGTTGTGTTCTTAAGCATGTGTTGTGATGCGGCCTACTGTTAACCCGTTAGTCACGTTGTAACACTGACATGGCATCAGTGATTAAGGTCTTTCTTTGAAAATAGGATTTCTCACTTGCTTTTTGGCATTTACTAGGTTCTTAGAATTAGAAATGTTGCCATGGAAATTACAGCCAGAGCAAAAAAGGAAATCTCTACGACAGTTATGGGGAGGTAAGGTGGGGTTGGGAAAGGTCAGAGGAGAGGGGAGGAGGACAGGACAGAGAAGAGGTGGGGTGTATAAAGAACAGAGGAGTAGAGGAGGGGGCTCATCCCATACGACAAATAATGAACGTCATCTATGCAAAGTTGTTTTTGTTCCCCACTTCTATCATTCTGATCCTTTTATTGTTGTTTTTCTAAGTTCATTTGAGTCCAAAACAATCACACTTATCTGATCAGTGAAATCTCCCATAACCTGGCATCAGATTAACGTTTCTTGAAACTGAGATCCGCATTTGGTAAAACAGCGCCACTGTTCACCCCAGGCGCATTTGTTATTGTTTTTGTTCTGTTAATGAAACGGGGCAGAGGAGCATCCTGCATCATGGTTTTACATAAAAAATCATAGAACATACTCTGCTGTTTTATTGTGCAATGTTCTCCTAGGGGGAAAAACGGTGTTCGTTGTTTGAAAAAAACATAATTGTTCTTGTAATATTGCAAATGTATGTGGCAGTTTCACCTCTACAGATTACAGCTTTCATTTAATTGAATTCAATCTGCCTGAGGCACTCTAGGGGGAGACAGTGGTCCAGACCTATCTCTACCACGGTCATCTAAACTAAGTAAACACAGACACAGGCTCATATGCTGACACTCGCCTCTATCTGCTGCATGTATTGATAGGTTAATGAACAGATTGTAACAGATTGTCATCATTCATCCAGATAGGAATGGTCCATCAATAACTGTGCTCTCTGCCTCCTCCTTCTGAAGAGGGTCTGATTATTAAGATCCAAACTGTAGAGTTGGAGGAAACATAAAAGCTCTACACTTTATACAATAGACACAATGTTTGACTACAATTCAACTGTTGTGGATTTTCCATACTGCTCTTTAGAAGTGTGTTTGATTTGCACAGCAGTGTGTGGAAGGAGATAACATCAGACCTGGGTTTCACATGTTTTATTTTACCTTTATTTAACTAGGCAAGTCAGTTAAGAACAAATTCTTATTTACAATGACGGCCTAGGAACAGTGGGTTAACTGCCTTGTTCAGGGGCAGAACAACAGATGTTTACCTTATCAGCTCGGGGGTTTGATATAGCCACCTTTTGGTTACTGGCCCAATGCTCTAACCACTAGGCTAACTACAGCCAAATACTTCAACAATCACTTCGAAATATGTTTTTTTTTCACCTTTATTTAACCAGGTAGGCCAGTTGAGAACAAGTTCTCATTTACAACTGCGACCTGGCCAAGATAAGGCAAAGCAGTGTGACAAAAACAACAACACAGAGTTACACGTGGGATAAATAAACGTACAGTCAATAACACAATAGAACATCTGTATACCGTGTGTGGAAAGGCAATAAATAGGCCATAATGGCGAAGTAATTACAATTTAGCAATTAACAATGGAGTGATAGATGTGCAGATGAGGATGTGCAAGTAGAAATATTGGTGTGCAAAAGAGCAGAAAAAACAAATATTGGGATGAGGTAGGTAGTTGGTTGGATGGGCTATTTACAGATGGGCTGTGTACAGCTGCAGCGATCTGTAAGCTGCTCTGCCAGCCGATGCTTGAAGTTAGTGAGAAAGATATGTCTCCAACTTCAGTGATTTTTGCATTTCATTCCAGTCATTGGCAGCAGAGAAATTGAAGGAAAGGCGGCCAAAGGGGGAGTTGGCTTTGGGGTAAACCAATAGAAAAGTCCCCAAACTGCAAACCCCGCCCATTTGGCGCTTCAGGCAGACTCAATCGAATGCTCAAAGTATTTAAAATAATTTTCAAGTATTTGAGCCCAGGTCTGGTTGACACTCAATTTAGGAATCACTAATACTGTTGCCTGTGCCCGATTTACTTCTCAGCCAGGTTGTGAGTTGGCAGGTCACGCCGTGGGATTTAAGATTTCATACACAGTTCTGAAGGTTTGGTGCAGGAAAATAACCCTATGTCTTGAATCTCATGCCACTTGAATGTTCTTTCTTCATATGAAACAGTCCTAGAGGGATTTTAGAGGGATTTTGCAACCATGTTTTGACAACACATGATGACTGCTAGAGAGAGAGACGTCATTATTCATATTTTAAGTGGATAAAAGTTCCAAGGATTACTTCTCGATGGACGACCATTTTTCTTCTCAGATTGTTTTAGTGAATATCAAACCTCTGATGTGTTTAATTGAATTGTGGTCCCGTCCCTGTGAGCTACTCATGTTGTTCTACTGTTTTCAAAGCTCAAAGATCAGTAGATGTTTGATATATATTGAGAATTCTATTTTTCTTGTTTCAGCAGAACCACAAGATGTCATATTTTGTTCCCATCTACAACATTCTTTTCTAGAAAGTTAATATTCTATTTGATGATAGACCCCAGCACTAGGGGACAAACCTCAGGACATTATTAGCAGCACACTATGAAAAGCCAGTTACGGCTTTACAATCTTCTGTGGATTGTAGTTGGGGGAAAAAACAGCATTACATCACATTCTCTGCCCCTTCTAAAGCTCCAGTATTTTCACCCTTTCACATCTTGATAAGGTTTGTCCTCTGTGCCCGCCCTACTACACGGTCCTAGGGCTGTTTGGCTCCAGGGGCCTCGCTGCTTGCTAATATGAGTCAGTACTGTCTTCATCCTCCTTCTCCTCTTCCTCTTTTTATCTTCTTCTTCCTCATCTCCTCCTCTTCCTATCTTTCTCTTCCTCCGTGTCCTCCTCTTTCACCCCTCCTCCTCCTCCACTTCCTCCTCCACTTATTAGAAAGGTCAGCACATGGCACTTCACATGTAATTAATTGATAAGGAGCTTATTAACGCAGGTCTGACAGGCAGCAGTAAACTTCAAACTTCTTCATGCAGTATTAACTTATTACACTGCATTAATATGACCATTAGATCTGAGAGTCGTCAGGATTCAGGAGTATTCCACTACACCCGCAATAACATCTGCTAAATATGTGTATGCGACCAATATAATTTGATTTGATTTTGAGTTTTTCACTACCATGAGATGAATTGGGAACTGGAATTTCAACTTTTAAATAAAAAGTCTGGCCTTGGAACAACATGTTAGGCAAGCTGTGATGGAATGCTGCATTAAGGTTCAGGCCCATTAACCCCTGTCTATGTCCTTGCTGTCGTGCATTACCCCCTTGATATCCACTCACAGGCTATCATGTGCTCTTTCTCTCTCCTTTATGCTCAATTTCTGTCTGTCTGTCTGTCTGTCTGTCTGTCTGTCTGTCTGTCTGTCTGTCTGTCTGTCTGTCTGTGATTAGAGCTATGTAAACAGTTAAATCACACTGGGTTAAATCGAGTGATAAATGACTGACAACATTGCGGTGGTTATTAGTGTGAAACACCCTTAATCCCTCTAATTCTTTCTGTCAACATAAAGGTCTTTGTACCAAGGCAATCTGTCCAAAAGTAAAGTGACTGGGAGACTAGTCAGGATCGATGCAAAGATGAACAGAGCAAAGTACAGAGAGATCCTGCTCCAGAGCGCTCAGGACCTCAAACTGGCAAAGCACTCTCTAACAGGACAATGACCCTAAGCACACAGCCAAGACAGCGCAGGGTCAAGTCTCTGAATGTTCTTGAGTGGCCCAGTTAGAGACCTTACTTGAACCCAAATGAAAATCTCTGGAGAGACCTGAAAATAGCTGTGCAGTGACACTCCTCATCCAACCTGACAGAGCTTGAAAGAGAGAAACCCCCCAAATAAAGGTGTGCCAAGCTTGTAGCTTCATACCCAAGAAGACTCAAGGCTGTAATATCTGCCGAAGGTGCTACAACAAAGTACTGAGTAAAGGGTCTGAATACTTATGTAAATTAGATATTTCAGTTTTTAATTTTTAATACATTTGAAAAAATTAAATATAAACTGTTTTTGCTTTGTCATTATGGGGTATTGTGGGTAGATTGATAAGGGGGGAAAACAATGTAATCAATTTTAGAAGGCTGTAACGTAACAAAATGTGGAAAAAGTCAAGAGGTCTGAATACTTTCCGAATGCACTGTAAACCGGACCATGGACCGTCGCCGGAGGAACCGGACCGTGGATTGTCGCCTGGGACTCCGGACCGTAGATCGTCGCAGGAGACAGGGGACTCTGACTGTAGATCGTCGCCGGAGACTCCGGACTGGGAACCCTCGCTGGAGGCTCCGGACTGGGAACTGTCGCAGGAGGCTCCTGACTTCCGACCGTCGCTGGAGGCGCCGGACTGGCGACCGTCGCTGGAGGCTCCAGACTGCCGACCGACGTTGGAGGCTCTGGACTGCAGACCGCCGCTGGAGGCTCTGGACTGCAGACCGTCGCAGGAGACCTGGTGCGTGGCGCTGGCACAGGACGTCCCGGGCTGTGGAGGCGCACTGGAGGTCTGGAGCGTAGAGCTGGCACAATGTGTCCTCATGCACCAACACAACAGCTCTCTCATAACTCTCTCCTCCAATTTCCCCATCAACTCCTTAACTGTCTCTGATTTACTCCCTTCACTCCCCTCCAAGTTCACCTTCCTCTCCCAGACTGGCTCTGGTTCAACCCTCGGCTCCGCCGACCACCCCTTGTGGACTGGCTCTGGTTCACACCTCGGCTCCGCCGACCAACCCGTGTTCCCTCCCCAAAAATGTTTTGAGGCTGCCTCTCGGGCTTCCGTCATGGCCGCGAACCCCGGTGTCGTCGTTGTTGCTCCTTCGCTGCCTCCGCCTGCTTCCATGGCTGGCTTCTGTCTCCTGCCATGATTTCGTTCTACGTCCAGGATGTCCTCCACTCCTGGCTTTCCTCCCAGACCCAGGATCCCTGCTAATTCTGGGCACGCTGCTTGGTCCGTGGGTGGTGGGATCTTCTGTTACATTCGTCGTTTGAATGAGGAGACCAAGGTGTAGCGTGGAAGGCCAATATCTTACTTTTATTAAAATGAACACAGAAAAAACAACAAAATACAAAAACGAAGGCTACACAGAAACTATACAAAATCAAGATCCCACACAAAACAGGTGGGAAAAGGCTGCCTAAATCAAATCATATCAAATCAAATTTTATTTGTCACATACACATGGTTAGCAGATGTTAATGCGAGTGTAGCGAAATGCTTGTTCTTCTAGTTCCGACAATGCCGTAATAACCAACGAGTAATCTAACCTAACAATTTCACAACCAGAGGGGTGCTCCCTCTGCTGTTTCCTGAAGTCCATGATCATCTCCTTTGTTTTGTTGACATTGAGTGTGAGGTTTTCCTGACACCCCACTCTGAGGGCCCTCACCTCCTCCCTGTAGGCCGTCTCGTCGTTGTTGGTAATCAAGCCTACCACTGTAGTGTCGTCTGCAAACTTGATGATTGAGTTGTAGGCGTGCATGGCCACGCAGTCGTGGGTGAATAGGGAGTACAGGAGAGGGCTCAGAATGCACCCTTGTGGGGCCCCAGTGTTGAGGATCAGCGGGGTGGAGATGTTGTTACTTACGCTCACCACCTGGGGTCGGCCCGTCAGGAAGTCCAGTACCCAGTTGCACAGGGCGGGGTCGAGACCCAGGGTCTTGAGCTTGATGACGAGTTTGGAGGGTACTATGGTGTTAAATGCTGAGCTGTAGTCGATGAACAGCATTCTCACGTAGGTATTCCTCTTGTCCAGATGGGTTAGGGCAGTGTGCAGTGTGGTTGCGATTGCGTCGTCTGTGGACCTATTGGGGCGGTAAGCAAATTGGAGTGGGTGTAGAGTGTCAGGTAGGGTGGAGGTGATATGGTCCTTGACTAGTCTCTCAAAGCACTTCATGATGACGGAAGTGAGTGCTATGGGGCGGTAGTCATTTTGCTCAGTTACCTTAGCTTTCTTGGGAACAGGAACAATGGTGGCCCTCTTGAAGCATGTGGGAACAGCAGACTGGGATAAGGATTGATTGAATATGTCCGTAAAAACACCAGCCGGCTGGTCTGCGCATGCTCTGAGGACGCGGCTGGGGATGCCTTCTGGGCCAGCAGCCTTGCGAGGGTTAACACGTTTAAATGTTTTACTCACATTGGCTGCAGTGAAGGAGAGTCCATAGGTTTTGGTAGCAGGCCGTGTCAGTGGCACTGTATTGTCCTCAAAGCGAGCAAAGAAGTTCTTTAGTCTGTCTGGGAGCAAGACATCCTGGTCCATGACGGGGCTGGTTTTCTTTTTGTAATCCGTGATTGACTGTAGACCCTGCCACATATCTCTTGTGTCTGAGCCGTTGAATTGCGACTCTACTTTGTCTCTATACTGACGCTTAGCTTGTTTGATTGCCTTGCGGAGGGAATAGCTACACTGTTTGTATTCGGTCATGTATCGACGGTATCCTTATGTAATACATGTATCACTTGCCACTTTATACTATACTATGCCACTTTGTTTACATACTCATCTCATTTGTACATACTGTACTCGATACCATCTACTGTATCTTGCCTATGCTGCTCTGTACCATCACTCATTCATATATCCTTATGTACATATTCTTTATCCCCTTACACTGTGTACAAGACAGTAGTTTTGGAATTGTTAGTTAGATTACTTGTTATTACTGCATTGTCGGAACTAGAAGCACAAGCATTTCGCTACACTCGCACTAACATCTGCTAACCATGTGTATGTGACAAATAAAATTGTTTCCGGTCACCTTGCCCTGGTTAAAAGCAGTGGTTCAAGCTTTCAGTTTCCCGTGAATGCTGCCATCAATCCACGGTTTCTGGTTTGGGAATGTTTTAATAGTTGCTGTGGGTACGACATCGCCGATGCACTTGCTAATAAACTCACTCACCGAATCAGCGTATTCGTCAATGTTGTTGTTGGACGCATTGCACGTGATCGAAGCAATCTTGAAGCGTGGAATCCTGTTTTAGTCTCTGTCTATAGGCTGGGAGCAACAAAATGGAGTCGTGGTCAGCTTTTCCAAAAGGAGGGTGTGTAGTTCTCTACATGCACAGTGAAGCTCAGCTTATCATCAACCCACACACCCAAATATTTGTACACTTTAACTTGCTCTATAGTATGTCCAGCCAATGTAGCAATGACATGATTAGTAACATGCCTGGCATTGGAAAATACCATGTATTTTGTTTTACCCGAATTTGGAACCAGCTTTGAATCATACAGATTCTGTGGATGTCATTTAAAACCTTTAATCGACGTCACCGGCTTTCTAGCCATCGCTGCTCCATTTTTCATATTTCCATTTGTTTTGTTCCCTTCACGCCTGGGTTTCATTCCCTAATCACACTGCATGTATTTAATCCTTTGTTCCCCTCCTTGTCTTTGTGTGAAATTGTATTTATATTATGTGGGTGTTGTTACGCGCCATACTTTTTGTCTATGTTCCGTGTTTGGGCACGTTTATGTACTTTTGCGCTTTCGTTGGACCGGAATAAAAAGTGTGCCTGTTCACAACAGTCTGCCCTCCTGCACCTGACTTCGCCTCCAGTACACACCCTTAACAACAGTGCTGTGGCCAGACCTAAAACCTGATTAGCATTCCATTTAAGATGTTGTTTTCTTGGAAGTAGGCCTTTAGCTGCCAGCTAATTAAGGACTCCAGTAACTTTGACAGTACAGACAATTTTGATATGGGCCGATAGTTGTCAAGTAGCGAAGGATCTCCACCTTTCAGGAGGGGCAGTACAAAAGCAGATTTCCATAACTTGGGGATTTCCTTAACATCAAGCGTAAGGTTAAAAATACATGTTAAGGGGGAGCAATGATGTCTGCGGCTAGGTGTAGGAGGCGGGGTCTAGTTCATCAGGGACAGGGGATTTTTTTCCATCAATTTCTTTAAGGGCTTTACACACTTCTGAAACAGAGAAGGTTGAAAAGGAGGTAAACTCATAGGTGGCTCAATTATACCTTTGACCTTTTCAAATAAACTGCCTGCATCTAAAAAATGCTGATTCAAGGCTTTCAGAATGGAGGTTCTCTCAGTTACAAGCTGTGTGTCTACCAACAATTGTTTTGGAAGCTGTGTATCTTTTTTGTACTCCAAACCTTTCACTACTTGCCAGAATTTGGATGGATTATTTAAATTACGTGAAGTAGTAAATTATGTGAATGGCTCATGCAATAGCATGGGCAAGAGTAGAGAGACAGGACATGACAAACATCTCCTCTCACCGATGTCCCTTAGAGCAGGGCATGAGTATTACAGGTGATGGTAGTCAATACATACCCCCTCAGACACAAATATTAATACTTTGGGACTGAGAGAGGTATTGCGTGCCTGTGGCCTGAAGCTGGAAAGATATTCAGCAACTCTTGGTGCATTAGTCTGGAAGTGTGTTTAAAAAAAATCTATCTGTATTATTCAAATTTAAGCTCTATGACCTAAGAGGATAGGTGAAAGAGACAGGAACCTGCTTTCCCCCCTTCATGCAGTATCTATTTCTCAAACTCTGCCTAAAATCAAAGCATGCAGGACCTCCGTCAACAAAATGCATTGATTCAGGTCCTGAATACAAGCCACAGGTACACAATCTACTACCTGTACAGCAGCACACATTGACAATTAAAAATATGTGGTCACACATGACATGACACATGAATTTACATAAAAACATTGAATTAACATGTAGCATGTCAACATAGCAGCACCTTAGTAATGGAAGGTAGCAGTCGTGAGGGCAGGGAGTAAGTGATTTTGCTGTAGTGGATTTGCTCTGTGTGTGCGTATGCATGGGAGTGAGGGTAGGTGAGCTCCAGGGAAGCTCCACAGTGTGAGCCCAAGGTCAGGTGTCATGTTAATGGAGTTAACGTGACACTTCCTTTCAGTAGCGTATTTCAGGAACCACAGAAGGATCAGTACAGGGGCATCAGCATGTCTATATGTCCAGTATCCCTCACGTCTAATTTATTGAATATATCGATTATTTGGACAGGGACAACACATTGATGAATTTAATAAAAAGTAATAGGCCACACAAGCTCACAGAACAAGACCGTCAAGTGCTGAAGAGCGTAGCGTGTAAAAATCGTCTGTCCTCGATTGCAACACTTACTACAGAGTTCCAAACTGCCTCTGGAAGCAACGTCAGCACAATAACTGTTCGTCGAGAGCTTCATGAGATGGGTTTCCATGGCCGAGCAGCCGCACTCAAGCCTATGATCACCATATGCAATGCCAATCGTCGGCTGGAGTGGTGTAAAGCTCGCTCCCATTGGACTCTGAAGCAGTGGAAACGCGTTCTCTGGAGTAATGAATCAAACTTCATCATCTGGCAGTCTGACGGACGATCCTGGGTTCTGCGGATGACAGGAGAACACTACCTGCCCCAATGCATAGTGCCAACTGTAAAGTTTGGTGGAGGAGGAATATTAGTCTGTGGCGGTTTTTCATGGTTCAGTCTAGGCCCCTTAGTTCCGCTGAAGGGAAATCTTAATGCTACGGTTTACAATGACATTCTAGACTATTCTGTGCTTCCAACTTTATGGCAACAGATTGGGAAAGGCCCTTTCCTGTTTCAGCATCACAATGCCCCTGTGCACAAAGCGAGGTCCATACAGAAATGGTTTGTCGAGATCAGTGTGGAAGAAATTGACTGGCCTGCACAGAACCCTGACCTCAACCCCATCGAATGTCGACTGTGGGCTTAATCAGATAATTAATAGTTCTCATGATTCTCTTCATAAATCCTTTTAAGTTCATGTTAATGTAAAGTGTTTACCTGTTTGACAGTTCATTAACCTCCTCTCCCCGTCCCCAACACCTGACCTCAACCTCCATCCTCAACCCTCGTCTTCAACCCCGACCTCAATCACCGTTCTCAACCCCTGACCTCAATCTCTAACCTCAACCCTCGTCCTCAACCTCATCCTCAACCTCGCCCTCAACCACTGTCCTCAACCCCATCCTCCATCTTTTAATAACTGTGAAGTTTGTGTCCTGTCCAAGTTATGGGGTGGTAGGTAGCATAGGGGTTAAGAGAGTTGGGCCAGTAACCACAAGGTTGCTGGTTTGAATCCCTGAGCCGACTACGTGAAAAATATGTTGATGTGCCCTGGATCAAGGCACTTAACCCTATTTTATCCTGTAAGTTGCTCTGGATAAGAGTGTCTGCTAATGACTCCAATGTAAAATGGACATTCTGTGCTCTGTTTACAATATAGGTTACATCGCGTGGACTCATACATTTTCTACATAAACAGCTATGTAGAGCTAGAACCCCACCAGGGTTTAGATTTGATACGGATACAGTTTCACATGTTGTCACCACGTCATAGTGACGGGAGAGTCCCCTGCATCGCATTGATTTCACGGGTATCGTCTGTCTCTGCCATTTTATATCAAATGCAGATGGAAGTTTATATCCCCTTTCCCACATCTTGGGAATTCCATCTGGCTTATGAAAGCATTATGAGATGTTTGTTTGTCCTCTGTTCTGTCCCCCTTCCTTTGTATGGGTAGCAGAGCGATAGACAGTGGTCTGTGCTGTGTGGCATCAGGTTGCAGTAGTCTAGTGATAGCCAGGTCCCAGATCTGTTACTGTACATTCCTGAAGAGTCAACAGTATCATAGGGATCAGAGGGCAGAGTGTAATTGGACAATGTGTGTCTAAACAGTACTGATCCCTTGTACCTCAGTCCTTTCATCCGTGTGACTGGAGACACTAGTCTGGTCTCAGATCTGTTTGTGTTATATACCACCTCTATATGGTGGTTGTCTCATATGTATGGCATGACAACAACCATAGGAGTTGGCAAGACACACTATAGGAGTTGACAAGACACACTATAGGAGTTGGCAAGACATACGATAGGAGTTGGCAAGACATATTATGAAGCGGAAAACAGAAGCGGGTGAAGCAAGCAGAGTGAGGCGGGTGGAAAGGACGGGACATGTAGAGCAGTGACTGTATGCCAGCAAGATAGTCCCTATCTCCAATCATCTATGCTGATAGTGATGTTGTTTCCATAAGTGGATGAATTAGTCTAATTTTGCATGTATGGTAAAGCCTCAACCGTTACCTCTTCCATTTCAAACGTTGTTATTATTTCACGTGATTACAGTACAAGCGATAAATTGCAAAAAAATATTATGTTCTAATTGAGCTAGGCGTCAAAGCAGACTAACCGCCCGCCCAGCTTCGTTTGGGTCATTATAATTCCAAACAATGCATTCTAAAATAAACCACACACACACCTCACACACTCGCCTTTTCTTGACTTTAGGACATGAGTTGGCAAGACAGTACAAACAGATCTGCGACCAGACCAGACTAGTCCAGTGACTCCAGCCCCACGGATGGGAGGATGGGAGAAGGACAGTAGGGTTGAGGCATGAGAGATCAGAATATGTTTACACACTTAGTCCCATTACCCTCTGAACTCTGACTCCTATGGCCCTTATTGACCCATAACCACTGCTTCTCATGAATCTACTCCAGGCTCCTGCAATAACGACACACTAAAGGGAAAATGTGTGTCTTGCATTATCTTTCAAAACTTTTCTTTCAAATCTACTGACACTAATTAAACACAAAGCTAACAATTTGTTTTATCTCTTTAGACTCGAGAACTCCTTTATTTTCGTCAACTGTGACGTAAATGAAAACTGATGCCTGTGTCTGGTAAGGTGTGCAGAATTGGAGGTTTGATTGTCAGGGGCGGGGGGGAAATTACCTTTCCCAGAGACAAACCAATAATTTTGTTTTTCTTTTTTTTAAGTTCACTTTTTTTAAACAGGTAGGCCAGTTGAGAACAAGTTCTCATTTACCACTGCGACCTGGCCAAGATAAAGCAAAGCAGTGTGACACAGACAACACAGAGTTACACATGGGATAAACAAACATACAGTAAATAACACAATAGAAAAGTCTATATACAGTGTGTGCAAATGTTTTAAGATTAGGGAGATAAGGCAATAAATAGGCCATAGTGGCAAAATACTTACAATTTAGCAATTAAATACTGGGGTGTGGGATAACAAGGTGGGACAGCTCATCCATTGCTAAATCGTTTGAGTGGTTGTGCCCTTACCGGTCTGTCTGGATTGAACCATGTATGGCTGTGAGATAAAACATCACTTAACCTGTGACCCTTGACCCCTGACCTTAACCTGTGATCAACTGACCTGTGTGACCTTTCCATCACACACACCTACTCAATTGATCCTATTGCAATCCCATCAACCATGAATAATATAACATGATGCCCCTTTATCCATAACGTTATTCATTCCACAATCCACTTTCCGACTTCTTGAACCACTTACATGACTAACATGCAGTGTAGCATGGTGTCTGCTAGTGTTCAAATGAACTTCTGCTTTATTGTGCGGATGGTAATCGACATCCTAAACCCAGCATGACATCTACAGGAGGCCACAGGATGCCATAAACATAGGAGCTTATCAGAGAAGTAGCAGAGAGCAGACCACAAAGGGCATCATCATGGCTGGGATGGGACAGACTTACTTTGTTCCCCTGGTGAAGCGGTAGCACTGGTTTATTGAGAGGACAGTAATCAACATCCAAAACCAGCAGGTCATCTCCATTTAACTGGCCCAGGTCTATACAGAGTAAGGGTTTATCAGTGAAGCAGCAGAGAGCAGACCAAAGTAGGGTATCATGTCTGGGCTGAGCTGAGTCAGACGGCATTCCTCTCTCATACCTCTGATAGAGAGGTTGTCTGGATGATTAAGCATTATCACCATTGAGATTGCATAAGTTTAGAAACAGTATATTAGGAAAGATAGGTAAACAGCAGCGAAAGCTAGTGTTCTCATATATACGTCGAAGAACAGTCTCGAGATCAAAGGCTCTCTCTGGCATATTTACTTGGACAGCAGCAATAAACACTATCTTTTCTGACCTTTCATTGCATTCCAGAACTTTTGTTTGGAATGCATGTGGACTTTTCTCTACCTCCATCTATCTCCCAACAGTACATCTCTCTCCATCTCCCCTCCACCCCCCGATCACTCTCTCGCTTCATCTTTCTTTCTCCCTTCCTCTGTCTCACCCTCCATCCTTCTCTCTCTCTTTCTATCTCTCACCATCTCTTATATAAGTCTGTTTAGCAGCAGTTTTATGCATTTCACCAGTGACACTGTCCAGAGTGTTGTGGCTACAGCACCAGAACCAAATTGCTCTGATGTAGCTGAGATTAAACACACGCATAACATGGCATGTAGTGACACAGACCATAGATGGGTCCTAAATGGCACCCTATTTCCTACATAGTGTACTACTTTTGACCGGAGCCATATGACTGGTGCACTATAAATGGAATAGGCTGCCATTTGGGACAAAGCCCATGTCAAAGGACAGGCCAACCAAAGCCAACCAGCTTCAAGGCTTCAAAGCTGCAATTGTACTGGTTCAAGGCAGAGGCAGTGCACAGAAGTACCTGTGTAGAGCAGGAAGTGCCTAAGGGGCTGTAGGTCTGGTATCACACATCACTGGAAGCTAAAGTATAGAAGCCACCCAAGCACAAAATACTGTGTTGCTCCAGAAGGTAACGCACACACTCAAGACTTGTATGTAATCACTTTTCTGTTCAAGAAAAATTGTGTTTAATGTAGGCTAGTTCATATGTAAAGAACAAGACTGGAATACTAAACAAATTATAATCCCTGCGGTGTCTTGTATTTGGCTTTGCTCTACCAAAGCATTTGGGGTTAATATTTAATATTTTCTGAGAAAGCTCCCACTAGACTTAATGGATTGGATTTGGATTCTGAGGGATACACACACAAGCTTGACATCTCATTTGTCTTTCAGACTATAGTTTAGTTTAGGATTAAATACAGGTAAAGCCACATATGTGTGATGTGAGTCAGGAGATCTCTGGAAAACAATTTGAAGAATATGATTAATATCAAATAAATCACCGTTTTAAAAACAGTTCATGCCTTTGGCATAATCTGCAACTCCTAGTTAATTCAGGAGAAAACGCTTCCAGTAAATGTAAAAAAATGTTGGGATGGTTACATCATGTGAATGACCAGGTGCAGTACAGTAGAGTAAGCTCATCAGCTGCACTGGCATACCGGACACCCATGAAGCCCCTACAAGGCGGTGAGGCCCACAACCTTTGAATGTAACCCTCCAAAAAGTCATTCATCAACCTTTTTTAATTTCCAAATGTACTAGGAAGCTACGTGTTTGTTTCTTAAGCTTCAGGAATGTGACTGAAAAAGTGAAAAAGAAAAAAGAAACTGATTGAAAGTATAAGGGGATATCAGAGAACAAATGCCATGGTCAAGGCTACTACTGCGCCAGTGCGATGAGTGGCACATTATCAGGTGTTCAAAAGCGCATGTCAGACCGAGAGCCTAATGCATCTTAGGTAGTTCTTTATGAATTTTAGTTTAGAAAATGATCTCTCTGCAGAAACTGCTTGATTGCCATAGCAACATCAGGGAAACTGGGCAGAAGGGAGTTGTGCTTGAAATACAGCAGTTCTGTAACATCTATCATTCAGCCTCTCATTCTCCTTTTAATTGCCGGCCTCAAAATGTTACAGAAAAAGATTAACTGTATAGGAAGCTCTGGGGACAGGTCGTCTGGATACTTGACAGCCAATACATTACATTGGCAGATACAAACAGATCATCATTTTTATCAGAAAACAGTTCTTGAGGGCTTGAACAAAAAAATATTTTGGGGATTTTGTTCATTCTGGTGAACCAGAGTTTGAGTTGTGTGGTTGCAATATCAACAGCCCTCTATCTCTGGAATATCTTGGCATGCATCATTCAAGACATATAATGAATGATACAATGTCTCTGTCACGAACGTCGTCTTGAAAATGACCGGACCATGGTGCAGCGTGGTGAGCGTACATTTTACTTTATTTTTAAATGTCGCCAACAAAACAATAAACAACTAAACGAACGTGAAGCTCCATAAGGCTTGCATGCATTAAACGAAGACAACAACCCACAAATGAGAAAAGGAAAAAAGGCTGCATAAGTATGATTCCCAATCAAAGACAACGATAGACAGCTGTCCCTGATTGAGAATCATACCCATCCAAAAACAAAGAACCAGAAAGCATAGACTTTCCCACCCCAGTCACACCCTGACCAAACAAACATAGAGAATAAAAGGAGCTCTACTGTCAGGGCGTGACAGTCTCAGGAAAGATTGTCTGGGTTGGCATAGTATAGTATAGAAAACAGTCAGATCCGCAACCTTGACCTACAGGCTGTGGTGAAAACATTTGCACACAAAAAAGTAGGACTTCAGGACACCAGGGGTTTTAATTTGATTTTATTTAATTTACCTTGAATATTGCAGCCCATTTGTGTCGGCTATTAGCCAGACAAAATCAACTGAGTTCAACAATGAATAGTGGTTGAATTTATCCTCAAGCCGACTACTTTTTTCCTCAATGTTAGGCTACTTGATGTGTAATTTGTATAAGAAAATAGTGTGTAAATAGCAGCTAACTACAGTATATATCTACACTGAGTGTACAAAGCATTAAGGACACCTGCTCTTTCCATGGCATAGACCGACCAGATGAATCCAGTTGAGAGTCATGATCTCTTATTGATGTCACTAGTTAAATCCACTTAAATCAGTGTAGATGAAGGGGAGGGTAGTTGCAGGATAAGGAAGGATATTTAAGCCTTGAGACAATTGAGACATGGATTGTGTATGTGTGACATTCAGAGGGTGAATGGGAAAGACAAAAGATACATAGTAAACATTTATCAAAAAATATATCTAACTAGGCAAGTCAAAATCTTATAAATAAGAAGAAATTCTTATTTATAATGACGGCCTACCCCAGCCAAACCCAAGACGACGCTGGGCCAATTGTGCAACATGGGCCAGCATCCCTGTGGAACGCTTTTGACATTTTGTAAAGTCCATGCCTGGACAAATTGAGGCTGTTCTGAGGGCAAAAGGGGGAAGTGTAACTCAATTCATGCAACCTTGTTCATTGACAACGGGCCCCGCATTCAACACCATAGTACCCTCCAAGCTCATCATCAAGCGGGAGGCCCTGGGTCTCAACCCCGCTAAAACCCTGACAAACTTTTACAGATGCACAATTGAGAGCATCCTGTCGGGCTGTATCACGAACTGGTAGGCAACTCCACTGCCTTCAACCGCAAGGCTCTCCCGAGGGTGGTGCTGTCTGCACAACGCATCACTGGGGGCAAACTACCTGCTCTCTATTGCACCTTGCCTATGCCGCTCGGCCATCGCTCATCCATACACTTACATGTACATATTCTCATTCACCCCTTTAGATTTGTGTGTATTAGGTAGTTGTTTGGGAATTGTTAGATTACTTGTTAGATATTACTGCACTATCAGAACTAGAAGCACAAACATTTCGCTACACTCTCATTAACATCTGCTAACCAAATAAAATACAATTTGATATGATTGATTTGATATGAATATTAGAATGGTGTCCTTAATGCTGAGTACATGCGATGTATAGATAGTACACTGCATAATGAAACATTAGTGAAATGTTAGACTTAACATAGCCTAACCAATAAACACTTATCCTTTAGCTAAAGCAAAGCTATTCATACCCTGGCACCACAGAAAGCTTATCATCGATTCAATAGGTCTTGCAGGCGACTATAGACGTCACAATTTCAGCACCATGGACAGCTATCTGTAGTCCATACTTTACGGGGTCCAGAGAAACAAGGTTATGCCATTGATCAGCTGTACAGTAAGAGGGGAGAGAGGGAGGGAACCATGATGTGAACACACTCAGTTGGAACATATGTGTTTACAATACAAACTTTCACTTAAGTTCTTCCTGCCTGGCTATCTGTGAAGCACGGCTCCAGCATGACCATGCCTGGAACCCTGGAACACTCTGTTTGCATTCCAAATGGCACCCTATACCCTATATCGTGTACTACTTTGACAAGAGCCCTATGAGACCTTTAGGGCTTGCATCAGGTCACCATCTGGAGGAGATGAGCTGAAAAATGTGGGGTTCTTATTTCTGTTGTGTTGCTGCAGCCTCAGCCCTCTTCCTCTCCTTCTTCCTTCCTTTACATCAATTACAAATATCTAGCAATGTCAATGGGAGGGAGGAGAAATAGATAGATAGAAACAGAGAGAAAGAGAAAAAGAGAGTGAAATACAGAGAGGGTTGGTGGGGGTTGATGGATGGATGCCCCATTACATCATAGGGAGAGTCTGAATACCAACACTACAGAACCGTAATTAAAACAAGGAAATCATCCTTCAAAATGTGTAGGGTCCTGAGTTTTCCTGACCATGTGGCTTGATCAGATCAGGTAATGAACTTGAGATTGGGCAGACACTCCTCTATAGAGGTTTACTCTGACAATTGATACATCAAATGCCTTCTCTCTCCTGCTCCAGGTAACAAATTACAACCCAGTTTAAAATCAAAGAACAGATGTCAAAATGGAAAATAAAATGTTTTCAACAATGTGATTTCATTGTGTTCAGTACTTCATTTTTGTTCAGTACTTCATTTTGTTCAGTACACCATACACAGTGATGGAAATATTGTCACATCAATGTAACCTGAGTCACTACATTATAGGACTACGAAACAACTTCATGTGTTTTAATCCATTATTGACCTTGGAAAAACCTCTCCCATGTCAAACCATTTGAAGGAAATGCTCAACACATTACAGTTATAAACATAGATTATAGTTGTTAGAATAGTGTGGGAGAGCTGTTGAGTACACACTGGCTCTCATCAAGGGGCATGGATCACTTCATCACGTTGTGTTGATTAATGACCGCTCTATATTCTGATGAGTGGACACAGAGCTGACTGTAGATTTGATAATCAGTCTGACAGTAATATATTAGTTTGTCAAACTTGGCCCTCGACAACATTCGGTTTGGCCTGCCAGAGGCTTTCAAAATTATATTATCTATTGATGAACATGCCACCAAAAATGGGCACCCCTGGAATAGGGTAAGATTAGAATACACAATCACATCAAAACAAAAACACTCTGTCACGCCCTGGTCTTAATATTTTGTGTTTTCTTTGTTATTTTGGTCAGGCCAGGGTGTGACATGGGTTTATTTATGTGGTGTGTTTTGTCTTGGGGTTTTCGTAGGTATTGGGATTGTGGTTTAGTGGGGTTCTCTAGCAAAGTCTATGGCTGTCTGGAGTGGTTCTCAATCAGAGGCAGGTGTTTATCGTTGTCTCTGATTGGGAACCATATTTAGGCAGCCATATTCTTTGAGTGTTTCGTGGGTGATTGTTCCTGTCTCTGTGTTTGTTGTCACCAGATAGGCTGTATAGGTTTTCACGTTACGGTTGTTGTTTTTGTATTGTTTGTGTTTATTCTTCATTAAACATGTATCAAGAATACCACGCTGCATTTTGGTCCGACTCTCCTTCACCTAAAGAAAACCGTAACACACTCCAAAGTTATAACCGCCACGGCCACAATGTTATGCCATCCTGTCACCTGTGTGATGGTGGGAACGAGTGGAAGTAGCCAAAAATAATGTACTCCCAAAATACATGCTATTGAATTGAGCCACAAAAGCTGTCTGTTTACCGACATGCCATTGACCCAGAGGAGAGTGTGTCTGATGTTGTGGATTTTAAAATAAAATGTCTAAATCCACCACAGATGCACACCTCATCAGGCGAGCCTCGTAGAAGAGCGGGAACGTGTGTAAGTGGAGCTCTGGAAGCAGCAACACACACTACCCACTGGGCAAAAAATGATTTAATCAACATTGTTTCCATGTTATTTCAACCAAAATAATCTACCCGATGACAACGTGGAAAACTGATTGAATTTGCAAAAAGTCATCAACATAAGGGCATTTAGTCTTTTTAACCTAAATGCAATTATGTTGTGACCTTTTTTGTTGATTTCACGTTAAATTCACATTAGTTGAAAACTCAACCAAATGTAAATCAAAATAAGATGTTGAACTGATGTCTGTGCCCAGTAGGTAGGCAAACTCAAAGTAATGAAATAACTGGGGCACACTCTTGCCAGCAATAAGAGGAGTATATTATTTGTAGCCTACACATGTTTAAAAACAGCAACTACTTTCTGTCGTAAGAGCACAAGGAAGAGGGGCTTGTCGACATCACACCATCTCTTATCATCTTTGCTATCAGAGGCCAGTATGTGGGCTATTTGGTAGTAACTACAACATAGCCTATCTATTTAATGTCTAGGCAGATGTGTGGGTAGCTTGCATAAGTCAGCTCTCACCATTTCACAAACAATGTACCCTGTAAAAATGTTGAGATATCTGTTAGGAGTGCTATGAAAACCTCAGTGGAGATTTGTGGCTGTGCTAGACATGATCCTTCCACACAGCCTTATCAGACTCAACCAGCTAACTCCATTTTTATGCCGGATGTTGGGTTGTTAGCTTCAAACTGGCATTGAAGATGGTCTACACTGTGTAGTACTGTATGTCCTCTGCTGTCTCTCTTGTTTTACTTCCTGCTGTAAAAATGTCAAGAATGGGGGTGTCAAGGCAGTCAGAGAGACAGACATGTCTATTCTAGAACCTTTGGAGACATGTGAGGAGAAACTGATGAAGTATGCACTCTGCTCATCTGGGAACAATTTTGACAGGCATGAAGTCTATTCTCTATTACAAGGTTACACTGAAACAGAAAGCCCAAAACCAACACGGTCTCATTAAAACAATGTCTAAATATATTGTCTGCTACCCAAAACAAGTTTTTGACTGCTGTAAGCTTATTGCGATAGAATGAAATTACTCCAGTGCAGTCCGCTGCTCTCAACTAAGATGCCACCAGTCACAATGATGTCCTGAATGCGATATCTCCCTAAACCACAAACAAACAAATAATCAAACAAGAATGACACCAGTGGAGGCTGGTAGGGGGAGCTATAGGAGGATGGGCTCATTGGAATGGCTGGAATGGAATAATTGGAACGGAGTCAAACATGCACTTTCCAAACGATTGTGTTTGATACTGCTCCATTTATTCCATTCCAGCCATTACAATGAGCCCATCCTTCTATAGCTACCCCCTCCAGCCACCACTGAATGAGAGTAGTACCTGCATCACCATATCTTACTTATACAGTCTTCTTGTGTTTGAATCAATTATTCAACTCACTATCTTCAACTGAATGAAGATAAAGCCAAAATGTTTAATACAGCAAAGAAAGTGAGAAGTAACTTACTGCACACAATGCTGACATGCTAATATCATGTGGGCCAATGTTAGTTACTTTAAGGAGCAGCTCTCTCTCTGTGGGTCTGACCCCAAGAAGAAAATGGTTAAAGACCTGGGGGCTCATTTATAAAATGGACGAATCAATTTTGATCTTAAGTATGACTTACTCAGAAATGCACATGTACGTTGTTATTTATAAAACCTTACTCTGACGTAGAAATGATCTTCTCTCTATGCAAAGTCTAGACTTGACGTAAGTGATTTTTCTGCTGGTTATGTATGGCTATTCAGTTTAAGGTCAGACCATTTCTTTATCACATCAGCCACAGTTCTGTCTTGCTGCCCTACCTCGTTCACTGCAGTGGCGTCACACTCCCAAGCTACCTGTTTGGTTTTGTTTGTCAACCCACTGTTTAGTCCACCGAATAATACGTGTTGCAGGATTCCTATTTGACTCATGTGTAACGGATGTGAAATAGTTAGCTAGTTAGCGGTGGTGCGCGCTAAATAGCGTTTCAATCGGTGACGTCACTTGCTCTGAAACCTTGAAGTAGTGGTTCCCCTTGCTCTGCAAGGGCCGTGGCTTTTGTGGAGCGATGGGTAACGATGATTCGTGGGTGGCTGTTGTTGATGTGTGCAGAGGGTCCCTGGTTCGTGCCCGGGTATGGGCGAGGGGACGGTCTAAAGTTATACTGTTACACATGCCTCCTTGCCCGTCCAACATTTCCTCATCTCTCACCCCCTCTAATGTCACCATCCCTGATGCTTCTCACTCCTTTTCCCCTGCTCCGCTACAAAGTTTCTCCCTGCAGCCAGTCACTGAGTCCGAGGTGATAAATGAGCTCCTTAAACTTGACCCCAAATAACCATCTGGGTCAGATGGTTTAAACCCTTTCTTCTTTAAGGTTGCTGCCCCTATCATCGCCAAGCCTATCTCCAACCTTTTTAAACTGTCTCTCCTTTCTGGGGAGGTTCCCATTACTTGGAAGGCAGTCACGGTTCATCCTTTATTTCAAGGGGGAGTTCAAGCTGACACTAACTGTTATAGGCCTATTTCTATTTTGTCCTGTTTATCAAAAGTGTTGGAAAAACTTGATCAACATAATCAATAATCAACTGACTGTCTTTCTTGATGTCTATAGTATTCTCTCGGGTATGGAATCTGGTCTCCGCTCAGGTTATAGGTGTGTCACTGCAACCTTAAAGGTACTCAATGATGTCACCATTGCCCTTAATTCTAAGCAATATAATTACTCCCTGTTCACCCACGACTGTGTGGCCACGCACGCCTCCAACTCAATCATCAAGTTTGCGGACGACACAACAGTGGTAGGCTTGATTACCAACAACGACGAGACGGCCTACAGGGAGGAGGTGAGGGCCCTCGGAGTGTGGTGTCAGGAAAATAACCTCACACTCAACGTCAACAAAACTAAGGAGATGATTGTGGACTTCAGGAAACAGCAGAGGGAACACCCCCCTATCCACATCGATGGAACAGTAGTGGAGAGGGTAGTAAGTTTTAAGTTCCTCGGCGTACACATCACAGACAAACTGAATTGGTCCACCCACACAGACAGCATCATGAAGAAGGCGCAGCAGCGCCTCTTCAACCTCAGGAGGCTGAAGAAATTCGGCTTGTCACCAAAAGCACTCACAAACTTCTACAGATGCACAATCGAGAGCATCCTGTCGGGCTGTATCACCGCCTGGTTCGGCAACTGCTCTGCCACTTTAATAATGGGAATTGATGGGAACTGATGTAAAATATATCACTAGCCACTTTAAACAATGCTACCTAATATAATGTTTACATACCCTACATTATTCATCTCATATGTATACGTATATACTGTACTCTATATCATCTACTGCATCTTTATGTAATACATGTATCACTAGCCACTTTAACTATGCCACTTTGTTTACATACTCATCTCATATGTATATACTGTACTCAATACCATCTACTGTATCTTGCCTATGCCGCTCTGTACCATCACTCATTCATATATCTTTATGTACATATTATTTATCCCCTTACACTTGTGTCTATAAGGTAGTAGTTTTGGAATTGTTAGCTAGATTACTTGTTGGTTATTACTGCATTGTCGGAACTAGAAGCACAAGCATTTCGCTACACTCGCATTAACATCTGCTAGCCATGTGTATGTGACAAATAAAATGTGATTTGATTTGATATTGTGCTGCTATTTTTAACTGAGTTAAATAAAGGTAAAAAAAAAAATCTAAAACGTAAAATATACAGCAAAGCGATGCACCATGGTGGAGGAAATTATTGTTTTAGAGAGACACTGTATGTCTCAATCACTTCCTGTTGTTGCTCTCTGTCCTGCGCTCTGTGCCATGTGTTCCCCTGTGTAGAGAGTCTGGCACAGTGACAGTTGTTTTTGACACTTGTCACCTCCCTCCTTGTCCCCCCCCCCCCCCCCCCCCCCCGTCATCCTGTCAGGCACGTGCCAGCTGTAGAGCCACAGAGTAGGGTTTCCCAACCCTTTCCTCGGGCCTCGCCAAACGTTTCACAATTTTGTTTTAACCCTAAACTGCAGGCACAGGTTATTTATTAATTGTGCTATCCTAATCCACCACCCTGTCTTTGAGTTGTGACGTGAACTATGGGAACTAACCACAGACACACAGAGAAATCATCTCTCTGTTTACCACTGAATCAATAGCTACAAGCTCTGTGCTGTATGTCCACTGACTGAAGGCAATACGCAACACATTCACTTGCTATATTTAATCTTTCAAATGTAATTTTAAGAATGTTAGGCTTATAGCCTAGACAATAGCCTCACAATCCCTTACTTTGTTCTACAAATCCCTGACAATGTCAGTTAATTTATAACTTTTTATTGGGGTGACACAGTCTCCATAATTTTCAGTCTCATGCTATAATGTAGGGCTTAGGCTTTGCTCTATTGTTTAATGTAGTTGATCCTCAGTATTTGCTGTCATCCAGAGGGATAATGTTGTTCTTGTGTCAGATTTAGTTTCTGTGGTTTTCTTGTTTAGAGAAAACTAATTCTCATGAGCCAAGCAAGAAAAGTATACAGTGTTGCATGTGCACTTGAAACTATAGAAGAAAAAAAAAATTGTCGCCAGAACTGGTTGTTATTGAAAATACTTTCCATGTGGATTGTTTGGTGAAAACAAAACAATGGAATCATCTGATAATGTGGTCTGTTTAGTCATCTAGGTCAGTTTCAGCTGATTGTTTTCATGGTCACATAATATAATATATTCCATTTAGCAGATGCTTTTATCCAAAGGCACTTAATGTCATGTGTGCATACATTTCACTTGTTTGGCCCCAGGAATTGATCCCACAACCATGGCTTCAACAATGACATGCTTTACCATCCCAGCCGTACAAGACCACATCATAGGTATGCTCATTGGCATGGTGCCTCCCTACCACCCTGCAAAATACTCAACCGATTCTATCACACGATGTATGTCTCAGCAGTGCAAATAAGACTGTAAGTCTATAGCTTTAAGTTAGAATTTGATACTGCATGATGCAGTAGTCACAAGTTTGATTTGGTATGATGAACTCCATATAGCACTTCCACAAGCTTAAAGCATTTTGTCCAACAACAGAATGGTGTGGTGTATGCCACCAACAGAATGGTGTGGATGTATGCCAACAACCGAATGGTGTGGATGTATGCCAACAACAGAATGGTGTGGATGTATGCCAATAACAGAATGGTGTGGATGTATGCCAACAACAGAATGGTGTGGATGTATGCCAACAACAGAATAGTGTGGATGTATGCCAACAACAGAATGGTGTGGATGTATGCCAACAACAGAATGGTGTGGGCATATACCAATAATTTTTTCTCCAATTCATGCTTTGGTCACAAATACAAGTATAACATGAGTCAACAACATTATGAACTTCTAAAAGTTACATTTTAACGGGACAGTTACTTTAAGCATTACATTGTTAATGTTCAGTAATGCACTCCATACACTGAAGCATTAGGCCACATTATTCTAACAAGCGAGGCACAGCCATTCAACTCTGTAACTGTTTTGAAGTCACCACTCGCCTGTGTTACGGATACAGGTATCCTGTGTGTGTGTGTGTGTATTTATTTTCTCTCCTTCTTCCCTCCTCACAGGTGGCAATCATCAGTCACCATGCAGTCATCAATCAGAAGACACACCTCCTCCTGTTTTTTGTTGTTTGAACAGATCTTGGTACCTTCACTTGGTACCTTCACGTGTTAGGAAATTGCTCCCAAGGATGAACCAGACTTGTGCAGGTCTACAATTGTTTTCTGAGGTCTTTGCTGCTTTCTTTTGATTTTCCCATGATGTCAAGCAAAGAGGCACTGATTTTGAAGGTAGGCCTTGAAATACATCCACAGGTACACCTCCAATTCACTCAAATTATGTCAATTTGTCTTTCAGAAGCTTCTAATGCCGTGACATCATATTCTGAAATTTTCCAAGCCGTTTAAAGACACAGTCAACTTAGTGTATGTAAACTTCTGACCCACTGGAATTACGATACAGTGAATTATAAGTGAAATAATCTGTCTGTAAACAATTGTGGAAAAATGACTTGTGTCATGCACACAGTAGATGTCCTAACTGATTTGCCAAAACTATAGTTTGTTAACAAGACATTTTTGGAGTGGTTCAAAAACCAGTTTTAATGACTTATACTTATTTCCCTCATTAAAACGCAAATCAATTTATAAAATTTTTGGCATGCATTTGGCCTACCATTAAAATTATAGACTGCTCATTTCTTTGTCAGTGGGCAAACGCACAAAATCAGCAGGGGATCAAATACTTTTTCCCCTCACTGTATATACTGTATATACACTGTACACTGTACATATCCCTCTCTATTTTCTGATGTTCTACTGACAAGTTTAGAAAGAGAGGAAGTACAACAAAAACTAAGTCTAAGGGTAATCGTATACTGATTGAAATTAAGTGGCAAGTATAACTCAATTATTCTCCTCTCAGTTCTTTCTTACATTTTCTCAACACCTTGTTCTGCTGCAAGGCCACACAATATTTGTGGGTTCGTGTTACACTTTAGGCATACAAGACTGCTGTGTTATTTTATTCACATGAATGAACAAATTAGTCGACATAAGGGCAGCATGCACTTCTCCAATGTTCCTTAAGCTCTTTTGAATGTAACTTTCTTCTCTACAGTTGCTGCTTTTGGTAGAACGTTTGAATGGTCTCACCCCTTAACAAATCTTTGCCAGCCATCTCAGCTGTAAAATTCAAGGGAATTTTATGATTAACCTATGGGGATACCAGTCTGTTTCAGTGTATGTTTCTCTGCATGCATTAGCAAGCTGTGTCATCAAAGGAAAGAGGCTGATTGAAGCCAAGACGAGACTGACATCCAGGTTACTGTGTGATCAGCTCAGAGACATGGGATCTGTCCCAAATGGCACCCTATTCCCTTATATAGTAGGATGGGTTCTGGTCAAAAGTAGTGCACAATATAGATAATAGGGTGACATTTGGGACACAGGCATGGCCTCAGACACATCACACTGACTGAATCAACTCGTTCTTTGATTGTCACAATCATGAATGGAACTTGGATGGAATATTTATGTATCAAGACTGATGGTTTAAAACTTCAAACTACATTGTAAAAGCATTAATTTTATGGCATTTTGGACACTATGAGTTGGACTTTGGGTTCAAAGGACAGTATCAAGTGGAATGCTTTGAACAAGGGCCAGGACGTATAGCATTGACAAGGCGTAGTTTGGAGACTGGAAACAACATGGCCTATGTTATGTGCTACTGACACATAACACAGGCAACTGTAGTACAGCGTTTCTCTACTTTTACTATACAAGTGACTGGTGAAGCATAGTCCTCCTCCTTTTTTAACACGTGTTTAGCATGGGCTGTGTCTCAATCCACTGCATGTCGGTCCACTGCAATCCACTGCACTATGTCGGACTTCCGCATCTGCGGTGGAAGGTGGCAGAGCAACAGCAGTGTTTGTCAGACCATGAGACATCCCGAAAATTGGTCTTCTCACAAAAAAGATCTGTAGCATCCGAATGGTTTGGGTAAGGAGTCACTAGAACGCGATGAGCCAAGTCACTGAGGACGTCAAATGGTCCACACACAAGGCGAACAGACATAAAAGAAGGCATGACAGCAAGGTTGAAAAGGATTGGCATGGGCCCTCAAATCCTCCAAAAATTCTACAGCTGCACCACTGAGGGCATCTTGACTGGCTGCATCACTGCTTGGTATGGCAATAGCACCACCCTAGATTGCATGGGGCTACAGAGGGTGGTGCGGACAGCCCAGTACATCGCTGGTGCTGAGCTCCCTGCCATCCAGGACCTCTATGTCAGGCGGTGTGAAAGGAAGGCCGGGAAAATTGTTAAAGACTCCAGCGACCTAAGCCGTAGACTGTTCTCTCTGCTTTCGCACAGCAAGTGGTACCAGTGCATTCATTCTGACAACAGGCTGCTGAACAGCTTCTATCACCAAGCTGTAAGACTGCTAAATAGCAAACTAAATAGCTAACAAAATGACTATATGGAATATCTGAGTTGTCCCTTGTATTTTATTTAAAAAATGTGCACAGTCTCTATGCGCACTCACAGAGCCCTACACATTCACGCACACTGACACTCCAACACACTCATTTCATAATTTGATCATACACATAATATGTCCATACATTTATACTGACTCTACACACACACCCCCACTAACATACAATCATCATATAAGCTGCTGCTACTCTGTTTATCCTATGTCCTGATGACTATGTCACCATTATCACCATATCAGTATTCCTGTATATAGTATGATTTCTTACTTTATCGTGTTCTTCTTATTTCTTATTTTTTATTTCTTGTGTGTTTTTGTTCCCATCTAATGACTTGCTAGACTATATTGCAAATAGCCTAGTATCAAAATCTTCCCCCGAATCCCCCTTCCCTAATTAGCCTACTATGAAATATACTTAATACAATATACAGCCAAAATATTAGGCATAACTGGTAGGCTGCATATCAGAGCAGTAGCATGTCTTTCTCTGTTTTCTTCCTACCTTGACTGCACCACAGCAGCTGATCTGTCATTTCTCACAGACACAGCACTCGGACCAGCAGAACCAGAACTTTTACCAAATAAGTAGCTTATTTTCACACAGTTAACATCCCTTTTTTGGTCTCTCTTTTTCGGCACCACCCTGTTGTGTTCTGTTTTGACTGAGTGATTGACGGAGTCAGAGCAGGTCTCACTCTCTTTGACGATACAGGTTTAATTTTGAATCTGAATTTGTGCCATCCCAGCTCAGCCCATCAGAAAATCTGGGGCCGGCCGTTGCCCTCTCGTCAGCCAAATGCTCCAAATAGACGATTATGACAACAGAGAAATAGCACAAAAATCTAATAAAAAAAACAGGCTCATGTGCACCTGGCCGTGACCATAGTAAAACATTTATATATATATATATATACATATATTATTATTATTTCATTTCAACACTGCTGCTGTTCTGATTTTGATGCATGTCACTGAGGACTTTGCTTTGGAAAGGGAAGCTTCTCAAAGTAAAGGCATTTTAAGACGGAACTATTAATGCACACACAGTGAAATTGGATTGAGGAAGCCAACAGCCATACATGTTATAATGTTTACCAAATCAGAATTGATAAATGTATATTTTTACCAACAAGTGAAGTTAATCCTTAATATCACTAAGTATAAACTCAAACTGTCAGCTGGGCGAGAAACTGACATTTACATTGTCGCGGTAAACTTCAATTTTATTTTGCCCTTCGTTAAGCGGAAAGTTTAGATAATAGCGTAGCAAAACAAATGCTGGACAAAGGATGAATAAATACATATTATCTGATTAGTTAAGAGATACATTAAAAAAACAATCCAATGAGTAATATTACTCTACAAAGCAAAAGAGCAGTAACTGCACATTTGGTCAAATGATAAATTAAAAACATGCTGTATCATGTGGACACATATCCTGCGTCCACTGTGTTGTGTTTTGGAGGAAATGGGGTGTCATGTTTGCAGTAACTGAAAAAATGACAGTGAAATCAGCAACTGCAATCATTCACGTCAGTTACTGGGCGATTTAAATAAAATCAAATGTTATTGGCAGCATACACATATTTAGCAGATGTTATTGCAGGTGTAGCGAAGTGCTTGTATACCTAGCTCCAACAGTGCAGTAATATTTGACAATACACAACAATAGACACAAATCTAAAAGTAAAAGAATGGAATTAAAAAATATAGAAATAATAGGACAAGCAATGTCGGAGTCTGGAGTATAAATATATGATGGGATGTGTAAACATAATGGACTGTATGTGGACAGAATATATACTATATCTGAAGAATACGTGGATAGAATAGTATATGTACAACATTAGTTGAATAGGATGGCCTTGACTAGAATAAAGTATATACATATGAAATGGATAAAATAGTGTGTAAACATTATTAAACTAACCAGTGTTTTATTATTAAAGTGACCAGTGTTCCATGTCTATGTACATAGGGCAGCAGCCTCTAAGGTGCAGGGATGAGTAACCGGGTGGTCACTGGCTAGTGACAGTGACTAAGCTCAGGGCAGGGTACTGGGTGGAGACTGGATAGTGATGGCTATGTAACAGTTTGATGGCCTTGAGATAGAAGCTGTTTTTCAGTCTCTCGGTCCCAGCTATGATTCACCTGTACTGACCTTGCCTCTGGATGATAACAGGTTGAACAGGCAGTGGTTCGGGTGATTGATGTCCTTGATGATCTTTTTGGCCTTCCTGTGACATCGGGTGTTGTAGGTGTCCTGGAGGGCAGGCAGTGTGCACCTGGTGATGCGTTGGACAGACAGTAACATCCTCTGAAGAGCCCTGTGGTAGCAGGCGGTGCAGTTGCCATACCAGGTGGTGATACAGCCCGACAGGATGCTCTCAATTGTGCATCTGTAAAAGTTTCTGAGGGTCTTAGGGGCCAAAACAAATTTCTTCAGCCTTCTGAGGTTGAAGAGGCACTGTTGCACCTTCTTCACCACACTGTCTGTGTAGGTGGACCATTTCAGATTGTCAGTGTTTTGAAGGCCAAGGAGCTTTAAGCTTTCCACCTTCTCCACTGTGGTCCTGTCGATGTGGATAGGGGCATGCTCCCTCTGAGGACGCAGTTTGGTTTCCTGAAGTCCACATTCAGCTCCTTTGTTTTGTTGATGTTGAGGGAGAGGTTATTTGCACCTCCTCCCTGTAGGCTGTCACTTCATTGTTGGTAATCAGGCCTACTATTGTTGTGTCGTCTGCGAACTTGATGATTGAGTTGGAGGCGTACATGGCCATGCAGTCATGGGTGAACAAGGAGAACAGGAGGGGGCTGAGCATAGACCCTTGTGGTACCCCTGTGTTGAGGATCAGTGAAGTGGAGATGTTGTTTCCTACCTTCACCACATGGGGGTGGCCTGTTAGAAAGACCAGGACCCAGTTGCACAGGGCGGGGTTCAGACCCAGGACCCTGACCTTAATGATGACCTTAATAATGAGGGTACTATGGTGTTGAAGGCTGAGGTACAGTATAGTCAACGAACAGCATTCTGACTTAGGATCTATTGGGGCGGTAAGCAAATTGAAGTGGGACTAGGGTGTCAGGTAAGGTAGAGGTAATATGATCCTTAACTAGCCTCTCAAAGCACTTCATGATGACAGAAGTGAGTGCTACGGGGCAATAGTCATTTAGTTCAGTCATGTTGGCTTTCTTTGGTACAGGAACAAGGCTGGACATCTTGAAGCAAGTGGGGACAGCAGACTGGGATAGGGAGAGATTGAATATGTCCGTAAACACTCCAGCCAGCTGGTCTGCGCATGCTCTGCGGACGCGACTAGGGATGCCGTCTAGGCTGGCAGCCTTGCGAGGGTTAACATGTTTAAATGTTTTACTGACGTTGGCCACAGAGAATGAGAGCCCACATTCTTTGGGAGCGGGCCGCGTCGGTGGCACTGTGTTATCCTCAATCCGGGCGAAGAAGGTCCTGACAGTGGTCTTCAGTGTGGTTCCATTAAGAAATTATGATTTTAAATCTAGTAACTTATAATGAAATCTTGAGTGTGCTAGCTATCTACTCCATTATGTTTACCATCTGTCTCAAGCAACTAATGAGGCGTGCTGCCCTGGAGGAGTGGTCATTACTGCCCCTCCAGAGATGTGTTTATTTGTTATGGCAAGGGTTTGCCAAAGACATCAAAGGTTTATGTGTTAAATGAAGAGTAAAGCTCAGTGAGCTGCTGTACTCATCATGGTTGTGTCCAAATGGCAAATTAGAGTGCACTACTTTTGACCTGGACCCAAAGGTCTCTGGTCTAAAGTAGTGCACAATATAGGGAATGGGTTGCCATTTGGGATGCAGTCCATGTGCACCTGATGCATGTGCATCCCACCTGTCATATATTGTAAAATGTCTATCTTTGGCTCCAAGTGCCCTGAACCTCCTCGAGAGGACATTAAAAGAGAACCTTTATTGCAGAATGGGGATGACGGAGACAGGATAGAGGGAATATGGAAAAACAAAATGTATTTAAAGGACCTAGCTAGCATGAGCACACACACACACACACACACTAATGCCAAAATATGGAGAGTTGATGCTAGACAGATATGGCAACTTTTTACCACATAGGCAGGCCTGTGTCAACAATACATGTCAGTAATGCCATAATCTCGCTTGCCAGACTCATGGCGCTCTATGGGAAGAGACCAGTGGTGTGTATTCATGGATCCCAAGGAAAGCCAGGCTTCCCCAAAATAATTACAATGAAAAAAATAATATTTATATAATAATTTAGCTTTCGTATTTCATAATTTTCCTTCAGTTCAAAAGAGGCTGAATGTATCTCACATTGGAAAGCATCAGAGCAGCGCCCATCTGTCTCTGTACAGCCTGTGTAGCCATCTATCTGATGTTGTCTGGTCAATAAGAGCTGGATATTGTTGACGTCCATAGCTTTGATCACACGGGAAGCCAGCAAACATTTGGCCTCCCCTGATTAAAAAATAATAGCCAATCAGCATTGAGCTAAACTGAGTGAGACAGTTTGGATTTGGCTTCACACCAATCACATTGCATTAAATACCAAATGTAATTTATGGAAAAAATGTAATTGTTACATCTAGTGTGCGTCAACACGTTTTCTTCTACTTGCACTCTCTCTCTCACACACACACACACACACGCACACACACACACACACACCAGTTCCATTGGACATTTACCTTATGTTGATTGGACAAAATCGTTTTTTGGTATCTTTTAGTTGTCACTGTAATAGACTAAGCATAGGTGATGATGTTGAAATTCTAGTTGAAATGGTGCTGGAATAGTGAGAATGCTCCTGTTTCATTTGCGACTTGCGGTAACGCTCCGTGGTTCTAAAACAATGCTTGTTTAGTAGTCCGAAAATGTTGCTTGACCATGCTGTAGTTATTAGTAAGTCACTGTAACTGTTTGTTACATGCAATATGCTATGTGGATGTTGCTCTCCAGTTTTGTGATCAAACAAAGGTGTGGTTGAATTTATTCTGCCACTGTGTCTTATTGTCTCGGTCTTGGTGGCAAGGCATATGAACTAACAGGTTATAGAGCAAACAATGCAATATCACAACACATAGGTTGTAATATGACAATTTGTTAATTGCTTTGCTTCCCCAATAATTTTACCCACTCACAGCTACTATCCTGGTGTGGAATCACCCTAGGACTGTATTAAATTGTTAAGTTAATCGAATGCGGGAAACACTGGCCTGGACCATTTGAAAGATATTTTAAGCAAATATTATTTTTACATTTCTTTGACTTTGTTCATTTTTATTTACCTTTATTTAACTAGGCAAGTCAGTTAAGAACAAAATCGTATTTTCAATGACAGCCTATCTAACAGTGGGTTAACTACCTGTTAGATATAGACAGGATGAAGGAAGAAATAAGCTTCAGCCAGCTTTTAGCTACAGTACAATTAAAAAGGAAAATGTGTAGAACATGGAAAATGGGAATTGTATTGTGTTCCAAATGACTACAAGATTCGAGATTACCCAACATCTTATCCTCCCTCTAGGCATTCTGTAAATTTAATTTTCCAATCAAAATGTTTATTTTATCAGGAATGTGTGGTGAGGAGAGCACATTGTGAGACACGGTTGCAGTAATGAGAGAGTCCTAGGCTGTGTCCCAAATTGCACCCTATCACTATATAGTGTATTACTTTTGACCAGAGCACTATGGTCACAACTGGTCAAAAGTAGTGCACTAAAATAGTGTGGTTTGGGACTCCTTTCTAGTGTTGTTTTTGAGAGAACAATCAGGAAGGCCCTTCTCCTAGATATGCTCAGTGGTTAGAGATGATACTGATATTTTCAGAAGTGTGGAGAAGCTTATGTCATCCCAACATTCAGTATTTTCTTAGCCTGGTCCCAGATCTGTTTGTCCTTCTTGCTGACTCCTATAATGGCCATTGTCAGACCGAAGAGGGCACAAACAGATCTGAGACCAGGTTAGATGTTTGTGTATTTCCCCAGTCCAATGTGCCGACAGACACATATCTTCAGTATACAGTAGTTGAGATAAATGCTACTATTGAAAAGGTTGCCACTAACTCTAAAGACTATAACACACTATTTTGAACTCACTTGGTCAGGTCCCAAATGACCCCTAAATAGGTTACCATATTTTACCAGGGTCCCTATAGTGGACTGATTTTGACCAGAGCACTATGGGCCCTTGTCAAAAGTAATAGGGTGCAACTGGAAAGCACACTTGACATCAATTGTTATTCACAATGTTCAGAGTGATCTTTAAGACAGAGTGCATTAGGAAATGATTCAGACCCATTGACTTTTTCCACATTTTGTCACAGCCTAGTTCTAAAATTGCTTAAATAATCCCCCCCCCCCCCCCCCCTCATCAATCTACACACAATACCCCGTAATGTACGAAGCAAAAACAGTTTTTTAGAAATGTTTGCTAATTTATTCAGACCCTTTAATCAGTACTTTGTTGAAGCACCTTTGGCAGAGATTACAACAGCGAGTCTTCTTGGGTATGACGCTACAAGCTTGGCAAACCTGTATTGGGGGAGATTCTCCCATTCTTTTCTGCAGAGCCTCTCAAGCCCCATCAGGTTGGATGAGGAGCGTCATCAGGTCTCTCCAGAGATGTTCGATTGAGTTGAAGTATGGTCTCTGGCTCTGCCACTCAAAGACATTCAGAGAGTTGTCCCAAAGAAAGTCTTGCGTTGTCTTGGCCGTATGCTTAGGGTAATTGTGTTTAGGGTCATTACTTGATCTCAATGTTCGATTGGAAGGTGAACCTTCGCTCCAGTCCGAGATCCTGAGCGCTCTGGAGCAGGTTTTCATCAAGATCTCTGTACTTTGCTCCATTCATCTTTTCCTCAATCCTGACTAGTCTCCCAGTCCCTGAAAAACATCCCTATGCTCAATTTGGCCGGGCGGCCAGCTCTAGGAAGAGTCTTGGTGGTTCAAAACTTCTTCCATTGAAGAATGTTGCAGGCCACTGTGTTATTGTGGACCTTCAATGCAGCAGACATTTTCTGGTACTCTTCCCAAGATCTGTGCCTCGACACAATCCTGTCTTGGCGCTCTACGGACAATTCCTTCCACCTCGTGGTTTGGTTGTTGCTCTGACATGTATCATCAACTGTGGGTCCTTATACAGACAGGTGATTGCCTTTCCAGCTCATGTCTAATCAATGGAATTTACCACAGGTGGACTCCAATCCAGTTGTAGAAACATCTCAAGGATGATCAATGGAAACAGGATGCACCTGAGCTCAATTTCGAGTTTCATAGCAAAGTGTCTGAATACTTACAGTACCAGTCAAAAGTGTGGTCACACCTACTCATTCAAGGGTGTTTCTTTATTCGTATTATTTTCTACATTGCAGAATAATATTGAAGACATCAAAACTATGAAATAACACACATGGAATCATGTAGTAACCCAGAAAGTGTTAGATTCTTCAAAGTAGCCACCCTTTGCCTTGATGACAGCTTTGTACACTCTTGGCATTCTCTCAACCAGCTTCATTAGGAATGCTTTTCCAACAGTCTTGAAGGAGTTCCCATGTATGCTGAGCACTTGTTGGCTGTTTATCCTTCACTCTGCGGTCCAACTCATCCCAAACCATTTCAATTGGGCTGAGGTTGGGTGATTGTAGAGGCCAGATCATCTGGTCCAGCACTCCATCACTCTCCTTGGTCAAATAGCCCTTACACAGCCTGGAGCTGTGTTGGGTCATTGTCCTGTTGAAAAACAAATTATAGTCCCATTAAGCACAAACCAGATGGGATATCCAGTTCCAAACTGCCTCTGAAAGCACAAGTGCTGTTCGTTATGAGCTTCATGACATGGGTTTTCATAGCCGAGCAGCCGCATACAAGCATGAGTTCACATTGCGCAATGCCAAGCGTCTGCTGGAGTTGTGTAACGCTCACCGCCATTGGACTGTGGAGCAGTGGAAACGCGTTCTCTGGAGTAATGAATCAGATGCCAGGAGAATGCTACCTGCTTGAATGCATAGTGCCAACTGTAAAGTTTGGTGGAGGAGGAAAAATTATCTGGGGCTGTATTTCATGATTCGGTCTAGACCCCTTAGTGAAGGGAAATCTTAACTCTACATCATACAACTACATTTGACTATTTTATGCTTCCAACTTTGTGATAACAGTTTGGGGAAGGCCCTTTCCTGTTTCAGCATGACAATGCCACCATGCACAAAGCGAGTTCCATACAGAAATGGTTTGCCGAGATCAGTGTGGAAGAACATGATTGGCCTGCACAGTGCCCTGACCTCAACCCCTTCGAACACCTTTGGATTAATTGGAACACCGACTGCGAGCCAGGCCTAATCACCCAACTTCAGTGCCCGACCTCACTAAGGCTCTTGTGGCTGAATGGAAACAATTCCTCGCAGCAATGTCCCAACATCTAGTGGAAATAGCAAAGGCAGGACCAACTCCATATTAATCCCTATGATTTTGGAATGAGATTCTCAACGAGCAGGTATCCACTAACTTTTAGTCATGTTGTATACAGTATGTGCCTTCAGAAAGTTTTCAACTCCTTGAATTTTTCCACATTTTGTTGTCTTACTGCCCAAATTTAAAACGGATTAAGTACTGTATACTTGTTTTGTCACTGGCCAACACACAATACTCCATAATGTCTAAGTGGAATAATGTTTTTGAAAAATGTACAAATTAATAAAAAATTAAAATACAATGTATTGAGTTAATAACTATTTAACCCCTTTATAATGGCAAGCCTAAATAAGTTCAGGAGTATACATTGTCTGAACAAGTCACATAATAAGTTGCATGCTTTTTGAATGACTACCTCATCTCTGTACCTCACACATAATTGGTAGGTCCCTCAGTTGAGCAGTGGATTTAAAATAGATTCAACCAGGGAGGTTTTCCAAGAATGGCACCTTTTGTGAGATGGGTAAAAGAAAAGCAGACACTGAATATCCCTTGGCTAAGTTTCTAATTACAATTGATTTTGTATCAATGCACTCAATCACTACAAAGATACAGACATCCTTCCTAACTCAGTTGCTGGAGAGGAAGGAAGCCGCTGGTGACTGTAAAACAGGCTGTTTGCGAATCCCTTTGGCCCGGCAGTCTAGGGGGGGATGGTAACGAGACCCGTAACATAACTCATGCAAAGTATAATAGTGACAAAGTAACAGTGAGAACAAAAAACCACAGATAAGTAAATTATCGTCAAACACTTGGTTTATTTTTAAACACACACGGGTAAAGGGGGGCAGGAAAAGGGGCTGAGCTGGACCCAAGGAAAGAAACAAATATCCAAAAACACCCCTAAGCTAGACTAGCCTACTTCAATACAACTAACTAACCAAACTGGCCCGCCCAATTCTAACTAGGGTATTTAGACAAAGTATTCCTACGGGTAGTGTATGCCCATGGGCGACTTGTCTTGGTACTCACAGGTGGGGACAAAGTGACATGTAGTTGCAAAAACAAAAGACAGCTCGAGAGAGAGAGAGAGAGAGAGAGAGAGAGAGAGAGAGAGAGAGAGAGAGAGAGAGAGAGAGAGAGAGAGAGAGAGAGAGAGAGAGAGAGAGAGAGAGAGAGAGAGAGAGAGAGAGAGAGAGAGAGAGAGAGAGAGAGAGAGAGAGAGAGAGAGAGAGAGAGAGAGAGAGAGAGAGAGAGAGAGAGAGAGAGAGAGAGAGAGAGAGAGAGAGAGAGAGAGAGAGAGAGAGAGAGAGAGAGAGAGAGAGAGAGAGAGAGAGAGAGAGAGAGAGAGAGAGAGAGAGAGAGAGAGAGAGAGAGAGAGAGAGAGAGAGAGAGAGAGAGAGAGAGAGAGAGAGAGAGAGAGAGAGAGAGAGAGAGATATATATATATAAAGAGAGAGATATATATATATAAAGAGAGAGATATATATATATAAAGAGAGAGATATATATATATAAAGAGAGAGAGAGAGATATATATATATAAAGAGAGAGAGAGATGTATAAAGAGGAGGAAGGTCAAAAGGGGGGTGAGTGTAACAGATGTGAAACGGCTAGCTTAGTTAGCGTGGGCGCTAAATAGCGTTTCAATCAGTGACGTCACTTGCTCTGAGACCTTGAAGTAGTAGTTCCCCTTGCTCTGCAAGGGCCGCGGCTTTTGTGGAGCGATGGGTAACGATGCTTCGAGGGTGACTGTTGATGTGTGCAGAAGGTCCCTAGTTCGCGCCCGGGTATGGGCGAGGGGACGGTCTAAATTTGTACTGTTACATTGTACTGAACAAAAATGGAAAAGAGTTAGTACATCTCTGTCGAGCCTTAGGCCTGTCCATGCTTAATGGTAGAATCAGAGGGGACTCTTTAGGTCAGTTTACTTACTGCTCAGCTCTTGGGACAAGTGTAGTCGATTATGCCATCACTGACATTGACCCCTCCTCCATTAGTGCATTCACTGTCAGACCACAGACACCATTGTCAGATCACAGTCAGATCAACGTGTTTCTGAAGAAATTAACCGGCAATATTCATTCAAAAAAACAGCCCAATAAACTTTACAACATAAACCAATCGTTCAGATGGGCTCCAAACAGTGCAGAGGCATTCATTGAAACATTGAACTCAAATGAAATGATGAACTCTATACAGTTTTTCAATAACTCACAGTACCAAAACAATAAAGATGGTGTCAATTCAGCTACCCAAAACATCAACTGCATATTCCAAAAAGCAGCATCGAAAGCAAATTTGAGAAAACCAAAGCAATGCAACATCAGAAGCAAAAATCAAAATGTTACTGACAAATGGTTTGATAATGAATGTAAAACAATTAGAAAACACCTAAGACAAATGTCAAACAAAAAACATAAGCAGCAAAACAACCCAGAGCTACGATATGAATACTTTGAAACTCTGAAACAGTATAAACAAACACTGAAATGCAAGAAATTGAATTATACCAACAAGACACTTGATGAAATTGAAAACGCAATTGACCAAAATCAGTTCTGGGACATGTGGAACAATTTAAGCACAACAAAGCCACAAGAATTAGCCATACAAGATGTAGGAATTTGGAAAACTTACTTTGATAATCTATACAAAAACATCCCACAAAAAGACTTAAACCAGAACCAATTAGAAATTAAAGAAAAATTGAACATCCTGGAATCAGTCATTAAAAACAACCAAAATCCATTAGATTACCCAATAACCCAACAAGAACTAAATGAAAAGCTAAAATCTATTAAATCAAAAAAGGCTTGTGGTGTAGACAACATCAGAAATGAAATGCTGAAAAACAGCACACCTGAGTTGCAAAATGCTGTGCTTAAATTGTTCAACATGGTTTTAACTTCTGGCTGCTTCCCTGATGTCTGGAACCAGGGGCTCATCTCCCCTATCCACAAAAGTGGAGACAAATCAGACCCCAATAATTACAGGGGAATTTGCGTCAACAGTAACTTGGGAAAGATTTTCTGTAGCATTTTGAATTCAAGAATTCAAACCTTTCTTCAAGAAAAAAATGTAATAAGTAAATGTCAAATTGGCTTTCTCCCTAACCATCGCACTACTGACCATATATACACCTTACACACACTAATTAATAAACACGTCCACCAAAAAAAAGAGGGCAAAATCTTTGCTTGCTTTATTGACTTTAAAAAAGCATTTGATTCGATTTGGCACGAAGGGCTATTCTACAAAATTCTACAAAGTGGGCTTGGTGGTAAGGTGTATGACTTAATAAAATGTATGTACACAGAAAATAAGTGTGCAATAAAAATCAAAAACCAAAGAACAGAATTTTTTTCACAATGTCGAGGTGTGAGACAAGGCTGCAATTTGAGTCCAAATCTTTTCAACATTTATATCAATGAATTAGCAGACATGTTGGACCAATCTCCAGCCCCAGGACTCACACTATTTGACACAGAGGTGAAATACCTGCTATATGCTGATGACTTGGTACTTCTATCACCAACCAAAGAAGGTCTTCAACAAAACATTAATATTCTGGAGCAATATTGCCATAATTGGGCCCTGGCAGTAAATTTCCAAAAAACTAAAATCATGATTTTCCAAAAAAAAAACAGATGTCAGAAACAAAAATGTAAATTCACCCTGAACAACACCTTAATTGAACACACAAAAAATTACACCTACCTTGGTCTGACCATATCTGCATCGGGAAACTTTAATATGGCAGTGAAGGCACTCAAAGAAAAAGCCCGCAGAGCAATGTATGCAATAAAAATGAAATTATTCAAAATCAACATCCCAATTAGAATTTGGACTAAAATATTTGACAGTGTAATCCTACCAATAGCACTTTATGGAAGTGAGGTTTGGGGGCCACTCAATAAACTGGATTTTAAAATGTGGGACAAACATCCAATTGAAACCCTACATGCAGAATTCTGTCGGAAAATTCTACAAGTCCAGAGAAATACACCAACTAATGCATGTAGGGCAGAATTGGGCCGTTTTCCAGTAATAATGAAAATACAGAAAAGATCATTAAAATTTTGGCTACATCTAAATTCAAGTCCAAATTCGAGTCTGCAATTTAAAGCACTTCAAGCCCAAGAGCTGAGCCCAGAAACGAGCCCTCTCAGTCAGCTGGTGTTGGACCTCACCAATCAAGCTGACACCAGCACTGCTTCAAAAGAAAGAATTCCAATAAACAAAATCATGAACCAATCAAAGGAATCATACTTACAATACTGGAAAAACGAAACAAAATCCCAAAGCCGACTAAATTGCTATCTGACCCTAAACAGAGAATATGAATTGGCTGATTATCTCTACTCTGTCAGAGATACGAAGCAGAGACAGATCCTTACCAAGTACAGGCTGAGTGACCACCGATTGGCAATAGAAACCGGCAGACATAAAAAGACATGGCTACCCAAAGAGGAGCGTGTATGTGGTCACTGCATGACAGGGGAGGTAGAGACAGAGATGCACTTTCTCCTTTACTGTGATAAATATTCCTCACAAAGAGATTCAGTATTCACAGAAATGACTACATATATTCCACATTTTTACAAATTGAACCCAGAGGAAAAACTAAGAATACTCATGGGCGAAGGAGCAATGGCTCCTCTTGCAGCCAAATATGTATTTTCCTGCCATAGCCTGAGGGACACTGAATAATAACATCTGCATAGTAAACAGTAACTTACTTATTATTACTATTATTGTTATTACTATAATTATTAATGTTTACTGTAGACTGTTACCATTTTATTGTTATTATTTTTGTATTTATTTTTTTATTATTATTTACTACCATTTTATATTATTATTTGCTATCATTTATAATTTTGTTACAATGTATATTGTATACATTGTTGCTTTGGCAATATTGACACAATGTTTTTCATGCCAATAAAGCAGCTTGAATTTGAATTTGAATTTGAATTTGTATAAAGAGAGAGAGAGAGAGAGAGATGTATAAAGAGAGAGAGAGAGAGAGAGATGTATAAAGAGAGAGAGAGAGATGTATAAAGAGAGAGAGAGAGATGTATAAAGAGAGAGAGAGAGATGTATAAAGAGAGAGAGAGAGATGTATAAAGAGAGAGAGAGAGAGAGATGTATAAAGAGAGAGAGAGAGAGATGTATAGAGAGAGAGAGAGAGAGATGTATAAAGAGAGAGAGAGAGAGAGATGTAGAGAGAGAGAGAGAGATGTAGAGAGAGAGAGAGAGAGAGATGTATAAAGAGAGAGAGAGAGAGAGAGAGATGTATAAAGAGAGAGAGAGAGATGTATAAAGAGAGAGAGAGAGAGAGAGATGTATAAAGAGAGAGAGAGAGATGTATAAAGAGAGAGAGAGAGATGTATAAAGAGAGAGAGAGAGAGATGTATAAAGAGAGAGAGAGAGATGTATAAAGAGAGAGAGAGAGATGTATAAAGAGAGAGAGAGAGAGAGAGAGAGCAAGAGATTGAGACAGAGAGCTTGAAACACAAAGAGATCGAGCTCCAGAGGAAACAACTGAATGGGTTTTTAAACCAAGGAAAAGGGGATGAGACTGGGTAATGGAAACAGGAGGAGGTGTTACAGAGTTGAATGGCTGTGATAGGGGAAACTGAGGATGGATCAACAACATTATGTTTTATAGAATAACTATCTTCAAAGTAATGACTCAGGACTTCGGTTGTAAGATGAAAGCTTATTTTTAGTAGTAATACTTGTGTACGTTACATTTTAAAACTTTAGATTCTACAAAACAATGAAAGGTGGACTCCAATCAAGTTGTAGGAATATCTCAAGGATGATCAATGGAAACAGGATGCACCTGAGCTCAATTCCTAGTCCCATACCAAAGGGTCTGAATACTTATGTAAATAAGCTATTTCTGTCTTTAATTTATATTAAATGTGCAAACATTTCTACAAACCTGTTTTTGCTGTGTCATTATGGGGTATTGTGTGTAGATTGCTGAGGATTATTATATTTTTGGTCCATTTTAAAATAAGGCTGTAATGTAACGAAATGTGGAAAAGTCAAGGGGACTGAATACTTTACTGTACAGTAGCGAGAGGACATAAAAAGTTATGTCGGCCATGATGGAAGAGGAATTGAGGGACATTGTCCTCCCCATTGACACTCATTGCATTGCATTGGGATGGCATTAGAGCCATAAGTCTAGAGAGTTTGGCCAGGTTTTAGAACGGCTGCCATGTTACTGCCTTTATTCTTGAAATGTTGGTGATGTAACAATACGAAAGCGCTTCCAACAAATCTGCATGAAATTATCTGCTGTAAACAAGCTAAACAGACCAGTGAATGTAACAGACATTTTTATTGATTAGCATTCTGGATAATGTGTATCCAAGTCAGTACTGTGTTGGGGTGTCAACAAATTGTATATCTGCTTTCATAGATTTTGAAAACAATCAGAAATAAACAGCACAATGTGGAAGCATCAATTATCACTTAGCAACAGCTATGGAAGATAAAGTGTTCTCAGAACGAATCAGACAGAAATCGCATTTCCCCAACACTCTATATACAGTTTAAGACTCTGGATGGCACCTGACAGACATCACATTGCCACAAGCTTTAAATAGCCTCTTTAATAATGTAGGACTATAGGTAATTGTCTGAATTAGTACATGCCCTCTAGACAAGTTCAACTGAGGGAAATACATGTGCATGCATTTTCATATTTTCATGATGTGCTCTTGCAGAGTGAGTCATCTGTTCAAAGTTATTTTAGGTCACAGTAAGAAGAAGAAGAATATGCATTTCCTTTACATTAACGCTACAACCACAGACCTCAATGAATATAAAAAAATGTGTTTACAGTGAATTGTTGTACACAGGAAATGATGATTCAGAATCTATGAGAGTGTATCGCCAACATGTTGTTTCTTCCCAGCTGGAGTGTTTCAAATAAGAATATTTTAAGTTATTCAAATTAATACCACCCATATGGAGCAGACGATAACTCATGTAGTGATTACATTTGCATATACTGCACTGTACACTAACTTCAAAACGATATACCCATGTTTTACTCTCTGCCTTAAAAGAGTGACGCATGCTGTGCTACCTTTCATGTAGATGAAAGATTCACTGAAGCAATGAATAGTTATTTGAAGTACTGTGGAATCAGGCCTTCCTGTCCTTTACTAAAATGTTCAGAAGATTAGGTTAGGATACAAGTCATAACCAGCAGCATATGCAAATTATTCATCATATGACCACACACATCACACAGGAAAACTTCCTCAAAACAATTTCGAACATGCATTTTGTATCACAATTATGAAACCATCAGGTCAGAATGAAACTCAGGTCTTGTTCGCCATAAAAAAGGCCAATCAGTCATTGTGCAAACGTGACCTCTAATCTTCCCTCCCAAAAAGAATGAACTTGCTCAACGAAAGTGACAGCAAAGGGATGAGCTTTCTGCCAACCAATGACTGAGCTCTCTGCTTGAATCTTGTTTGATTTCTGACTTCAGACACCGTACAATGCAATTACCGTGAATGAAGGCAATTTGACTAAGATGCTCGTCAGTCAGAAAGTCTGGCACCGATTCACAGCTGTTTATGAGTGCTTAAGCTCGGCCCTAGGTAACGCTAACAGCTCCCTGCCAGTTACAGAGCCCATCTGGAGGAGTCCTCAACGCCAGTTACAGAGCCCATCTGGAGGAGTCCTCAACGCCTACTGAAAAGGTGTTGAGTGGAGATTTGGGAAAATGCAGATCAGTGCTGATCTAGGATCACATGCCCCCTTGTCTAAATAATCATGTTCATCATGATCTGAAAGGCAAAACTGATAAGATACATACATGCCTTGCTATTACAAGCTGTTGCTGACAATATTTTACTGTGTCAGAGCCACAACAAAGCACAATCATTCTTCTGGCCAGGCAGAATACCTGAGGGGCAGAGCCAGAGACATTATTTAAGTCCTCTGACTGAATCATAATGGCAATATCTTATCCATGCCTAGAGAAAAAAGCAGTGAGAGAAACGTCTCTTCTCTGTCCTCCTATAGGCCAACATGCAGCTAGTTTGACATTTGCAAATCATTTTGAAATGTATTTCTTCAAAAAGAGATGCCATCCCTTGTCAACTTGTTATCATGGTCAGTGCTCTATTTAGAGTATTCTCTCCATGGAAGGACTGGAAGCTGTTGGTAGGAAACAACACCTCGGAACCAAACGCACAGACTAATAAAAAGATGGCCTGGTGGTAGAGAATGCTGATCAAGTCAAGTTAAGTTGATTTAAATTCCATCTTACACAGGCCTCAACACACTTTACATAATGAGGCAAGAAAGGGCCGAAAAAGGAACAAACTATGTAGGAAAAAGGGAGGGGAATAATAATGATGATAATAACCAAGAAAGCTAATATGTAGGGAAAGGGAATAATGAAAGTGATTAAGACACGGTATGGCAATAGGAGGACTGCTCAGTGTACAAAATAGGTGGAAAAAACAGACATTTTAGAAACATTTTGTTTGATTTCTTTGGTTGACTGGACATAGCATCACATCATTATTTTACCATTTATGTCTCAAATCAAGCCCTGAACCTTTCTAGGGCAGGCGTTCCGCTAGCGGAACCCCTCGACAACATTCCACTGAAAGGGCAACGTGCGAAATTCCAAAATATTTTTTTGAAATATGTAACTTTCACACATTAACAAGTCCAATACAGCAAATGAAAGATAAACTTCTTGTTAATCTACCCATCGTGTCCGATTTCAAAAATGCTTTACAGCGAAAGCACAACATATGATCACCGCCAAGTCAAAAAAACGCACAGACATTTTTCCAGCCAAAGATAGGAGTCACAAAAAGCAGAAATATAGATCAAATTAATCACTAACCTTTGATGATCTTCATCAGATGACACTCATAGGACATCATGTTACACAATACATGTATGTTTTGTTCGATAATGTGCATATTTATATGCAAAAATCTCAGTTTACAGTAGCATGTTACGTGCAGTAATGTTTTGATTCCAAAACATCCAGTGATTTTGCAGAAATACTCATAATAAACATTGATAAAAGATACAAGTGTTATTCACAGAATTAAAGATAGACTTCTCCTTAATACAACCGCTGTCTCAGATTTTTTTTTGAAACTACGGAAAAAGCATCATTTGAGAACGGCGCTCAGAGCCCAATCCAGCCAGAGAAATATCCGCCCATTTGGAGTCAACATAAGATAGAAATAACACAATAAATATTCACTTACCTTTGATGATCTTCATCAGAAGGCACTCCCAGGAATCCCAGTTTGACAATAAATGACTGATTTGTTCCATAAAGTCCATTATTTATGTCCAAATAGCTCCTTGTTGTCAGCCCAGTAATCCAACTTCATGACGCACGAGCAGAGGAAAAGTCCAAAAGTTCCATTACAGTCCATTGAAACAAGTCAAACGATGTATGGAATCAATCTTTAGGATGTTTGTAACATAAAACATCAATAATGTTCCAACCGGAGAATTCCTATGTCTGAAGAAAAGCCATGGAACGAGAGCTAACTCTGTCGGGAGCGCGCGTCACAAGCCTGAGACACTCTGCCAGACCACTGACTCAAACAAGTCTCATGACCCCCTCCTTTATAAAGTGTTTAATATCCGACACTACTAATAATATGCATATATTAGCATCTGGGGCAGAGTAGGAGGCAATTCACTCTGGGCACGCTATTCATCCAAAAGTGAAAATGCTGCCCCCTATCCCAAAAGAATTTTAACCAACAATGCAGTTTTAAGAAAATACCTATTAAAAAAAGTAAGTGATAAGAATAACAAATAATTAAAGAGCAGTAGTAAATAACAATACATGTAGGTAGAGTTATTAAAGTGACTGTGCATAGTTAATAACAGAGAGTAGCAGCAGCGTTCCGGGGGAGGGGGGTGGGACAATGCAAATAGTCTGGGTAGCCATTTGATTAGCTGTTCAGGAGTCTTATGGCTTGGGGGTAGAAGCTATTTAGAAGCCTCTTGGACCTAGACTTGGAGCTCCGGTACCGCTTGCCGTGCGGTAACAGAGAAAACAGTCTATGGCTAGGGTGCCTTGCAGTTGGAGACAGAGCAGTTGCCAAACCAGGCAGTGATGCAACCCGTCAGGATACTCTAGATGGTGCAGCTGGAAAACCTTTTGAGGATATGAGGACCCATGCCAAATCTTGGTGTTGTAGTGCCTTCTTCACAACTGTCTTGGTGTGCTTGGACCAAGTTAGTTTGTTGGTGACGTCTTGATCGCTGACTATATCAATTAATTTTCTGACCCCCACATACTAATCAAAATGTATGAACATTTTTATATCGTACTTTGTGTTTTCGTTTGGGTGCACATCATTTTATCTTCATGATGTTCAAACCGCTCTTTTGACTGGCAGATTTGATACTGTAGTCGTCAGGCAGGCTTCACAAAAAAACTAAAATGTATATTTACCACTAGGTCATACATACAGTGTGCTAATTGTGTTCTATTGTAAAGATTAAAACACTACCTTTCGAACGAGATAGAATAAGAAAAACTCCAATCTTCGAGCTGACCACGCCTTTTATGCAGTTAATGAGTAATTTTAGTCATTGCTTTTAGTCACCTGTCTTTATGATTGTCTCCACCCCCTCCAGGTGTCGCCCATCTTCCCCATTATCCCCTGTGTATTTATACCTGTGTTCTCTGATTGTCTGTTGCCAGTTCGTTTTGTTTTGTCAAGCCTAACAATGGTTTTTCCCACTGCGCCTGTCTCTCGAATGTTCCCGTTTCTTAGTTTTCCCGGTGTTGACCATTCTGCCTGCCCTGTTCTTGAGCCTGCCTGCCTGCCTGCCTGTACCTTTGCCCCACCTATCTCGATTACCGACCTCTGCCTGCCCTTGACCTGTTTTTTGCCTGCCCCTTTTTGATGAATAAACTGTTGTTACTTCGACGTTGTCTGCATTTGCGTCTTACCTGAAACGTGATAGTACGAACTGGCCCTGACTGACCCAGCAGACTCGGACCAGCTGTGCAATGCCATCTCCTCCCAAGGAGCCACCATTGGTAGGCACGCGGAATTGCTGTGTGGCCTTATGGAGGGGGTCCACACCTTGGCCGAACGCCATGACTGGGCGTTGGACATCTTGCTGGAGCAATTCCGCAGGTTGTCTGGGATGCAGCCTACTATGACGGTAACCTCACAGCTCCTCAGTAACTCGGCTGTTAGCAGCGCCGTCTCAGCGGTCATTCCACCTTCCCGGGATCCCGCTTACCTCCCACAGAATGCTTCAATGGAGAGCTGGGCACCCGTCTGACGTTTTTAGCTCAGTGTACCCTCATCTTTGACCTTCAGCCACCCTCCTTCGCCTCGGACCGCTCTAAGATAGTGTACCTTATCATGCTGATGTCCGAGAGGGCGCTCGCCTGGGATACAGCTGTATGGGAGCAACAGCCGACCATATGCATCAGTCTGGAGGAGTTCGTGGGAGAGGTCAAGAAGGTGTTTGATGCCCCATTCTCCGGGAGAGAGGCTGCCAGGAAGCTACTCCAGCTTCAGCAGGACTCCTGCAGTGTGGCAGACTATGATGTGGATTTCCACGTTGGCAGCTGAGAGTACCTGGAACCAGGAAGCGCTGTTCAACATGTTCCTACACAGAGTCTCAGATGAGGTCAAGGATGAGCTTGCAGCTAGGAAATTACAGATGGATCTCGATTCCCTCATTGCCTTGACCATCAGGATCACGGGAACGACGGAGGGAGAGGAGATTCGCTAGCCCGTCCAATGATTCCACATCGCCTCCGAGGCATCCCGGAAGTCCCCAACAGCCCCATTGCCGAGAGAACCTGTGGCTACCCGAGGTTCCCAGAGAGTCGCCAAAGACCTCTGAGTCACAGTTTCCTGAGCCTATGCAACTAGGCAGAGCTGGGTTTTCTCCAGTGGAATGGCTATCCAGGCTCAACACTAAGAGTTGCCTGTATTGTGAGACTCATGGTCATTTTGTGTCCTCTTGTCCTTTAACTCTCTGAGATAGGCGTCCTGCTAACTTCCGGTGAAACTGGAGGGAGCGCAATTCAAATAAATAATTATGTATATTAAACATTTATGTACATACAAGTGTCTTATATCGGTTGAAAGCTTAAATTCTTGTTAATCTAACTGGACTTTCCGATTTACAGTACCCATTACAGCAAATGCATGCCATGCGATTGTTTGAGGATGGCGCCTCACATCAAAATATTTTTCCACCGGCACAGGTTTCATAAATTCACAAATAGAGATGAAACATTCACTAACCTTTTGAAAATCTTCCGCTGATTTGTCATCCAAAGGGTCCCAGCTGTAACATGTAGTGTTGTTTTGTTAGATAAAATCCTTCTTTATATCCCAAAAGATCTGTTAACCTTTCTGATCTCCCCATCCCGGATCCGGGATCGTGAATACAGACTCAAGCTCATTACCATAACGCAACGTTAACTATTCATGAAAATCGAAATGAAATGAAATAAATATGCTAGCTCTCAAGCTTAGCCTTTTGTTAACAACACTGTCATCTCAGATTTTCAAAATATGCTTCTCAACCATTGCAAAACAAGCATTTGTGTAACAGTATTGATGGCTAACGTAGCATTTAGCATAGCATTTAGCATTAGCATTCAGCTGGCAACATTTACACAAAAAAACAGAAGAGCATTCAAATAAAATAATTTACCTTTGAAGAACTTCAGATGTTTTCAATGAGGAGACTCTCAGATAGCAAATGTTCAGTTTTTCCTGAAAGATTATTTGTTTAGGACAAATCGCTCCGTTTTCTGCGTCACGTTTAGCTATGAAAAAACCCCTGTATCCAGGATTGTGTAAATCTATCAGCAAGCTCATTAGCATAACACAACGTTAACTATTCATGAAAATCACAAATGAAATGAAATAAATATGCCATCTCTCAAGCTTAGCCTTTTGTAAACAACACTGTCATCTCAGATTTTCAAAATATGCTTCTCAACCATAGGAAAACAATCATTTGTGTAAAAGTAGCTAGCTAGCGTTAGCATTTAGCATTAGCATTTAGCGTTAGCATTAGTGTTAGCATCCAGCACGCAACATTTCAACAAAAACATAAAAGCCTTCAAATAAAATCATTTACCTTTGAAGAACTTCAGATGTTTTCAATGAGGAGACTCTCAGTTAGATAGCAGATGCTCAGTTTTTCCAAAAAGATTATTTGTGTATTAGAAATAGCTCCGTTTTGTACATCACATTTGGCTACCAAAAAAACCTGAAAATTCAGTCCTCAAAACGCAAACTTTTTTCCAAATTAACTCCATAATATCGACTGAAAACATGGCAAACGTTGTTTAGAATCAATCCTCAAGGTGTTTTTCACATATCTCTTCGATGATATATCGTTCGTGGAAGTGTGCTTTCTCTCCTGAATCCCAGGAGAAAATGCCTGCACCTGAAGATTACGCACAAATTTAGACAAAGGACACCGGGCGGACCCCTGGAAAATGTAGTCTCTTATGGCCAATCTTCCAATGATATGCCTACAAATACGTCACAATGCTGCCGAAATCTTGGGGAAACGGCAGAAGGTCTAAGCTTATTCCTGTCGCATTCACAGCCATATAAGGAGACATTAGAAAACAGAGCTTCAGAAATTCTGCTCATTTCCTGTTTAACGTATCATCTTGGTTTCGCCTGTAGAATGAGTTCTGGGGCACTTACAGACAAAATCTTTGCAGATTCTGAAACTTCAGAGTGTTTTCTTTCCAAAACTGTCAAGAATATGCATAGCATCTTTTCGTGACAAAATATCGCGCTTAAAACGGGAACGTTTTTTATCCAAAAATGAAATAGCGCCCCTAGAGATGCAACTGGTTAAGTTGGTGCCATCGATTTGAGTAATCCACTCCTTCAATATGCAGAGAAAGGAATCCAAAAATCTACCACTAAACTTTGTTAAACAAGTCAAAATACAGTTCTATTGACTCCTCAGATACCCTAAAATGTAATCAAGCTATAATATTTAATACGGAAAGAAGTATATTCTATAGGAAACCAATATTAGCAGCTGCGTTGTTACACCCTGACCTTAGAGATCCCTTTTATTCTCTATTTGGTTAGGTCAGGGTGTGACTAGGGTGGGCAATCTATGTTTTCTATTTCTTTGTTGGCCTGGTATGGTTCCCAATCAGAGGCAGCTGTCTATCGTTGTCTCTGATTAGGGATCATATTTAGGCAGCCTTTTCCCACCTGTTGTTTGTGGGATCTTGTTTTTGTGTATATGCCTGTGAGCAGCCCAGAACGTCACGTTTCGTTTTCTTCTGTTGGATGAGTTGCATATTTATTAAACATGTGGAACTCTAAGTACGCTGCGCCTTGGCCCATTAATTTAGACGATGCGTCTAGTCTATATCACGCGCGCATACACACATTTCCAATAGTGTGTCCCAGTACTTAAACTCCTTATTCTTACTTGTTTTGGAAGAAACAAGCCTGAAACCTTGAACATGTACATTTAAAAAGTGCTAAACACTTTAGACAAATAGCTAATTAAGACAAATAGCAAATTTTCTTAATCGAAAATATGTATTGCCTCTTATCCGTTTTTCGTCCCCTTATGCCATAGTTTGCACATCTCAATTGTCATTAGAAACCACATTTGTTGAAGCAAGTCAGCCATATCAGCTGTGTTTTTTAAAGGCAAAAATGAGGCCAAATGAACTGTTTCACTGCCAGACAAGGCTCCACTGATAGCCAGGTGTAGCAGTTGTAAAACGTTGGGACTGCTGTTGGGACAGATTTATGTGGGCCCTAACAGTTTGTGGGCACCGTCATAGTGCAGTTAATGTGTTGTTTAGTGTTGTGTATTGGCTTTGCTGGCATGCATCCCACTTTTCTGTTTTTGTTGCCGCACCAAGATTTATTTGCTAATATCGTCACTGCTCATGGGGACACTACGTCACCGCAGAATCTGCGGGAGAGCTAGCAGTTCAAGACCCCCTGGGGTGCTACCATAGATTTACAGTAGAAGTGCCCATCCAAGAAGGCTGTAGTGACTTTGCTGGCATACATCTAAAACAATTGGTTGAGTTTGCCCCACCAAGATGTTCATGCTAAAATCGCCACTGGTTGTTGGACACAGCAGAAGCTAATTAGTGCTGTTCTGACATGATGGATATTCAGGCCAGTGGTCCATGACTACATCCCAATTGACACCCTATTCCCTATAGAGTGCACTACATTTGTCTTGAGCCCCTCCTTTAGATTGTTTTCTTTCCTTTTTAGACCAGATAATAAAATACTTCAAATTGTAGGCTAGCCGCTGAGTCCGTATCTCTCGCTCTCGCTCGCTCTCTGTGGTGACATGAAGACAAATGTAGTTAAGTCCTCAACATCTTGCTGAATTTATCTGAAACAACATCTATCTGAATTTCTTTCCGTCCACTTCAAAAGTGCTGAACGAATAGGCCAACCTCGTTGCAGCTCAATTGCTTGCACTTGCTGATACTTAGAGTTAAGTGTTGATGATATAAGGAATAACATTCTGAATTTTCTGAACATAAATGGTTCAAAAGTCAAAACTCATGTCGGCAGATATTATCATTGAAGGAGAATGCAGTTCTCATCGAGTTACACAAATCCAAACGGAGTCAGTAGAAACCATATTTATTTATGTCAGCCACATCAGCTACGGTTTTCGCTGCCAGATGAGGCGCCACTGATAGCCAGGTGTAGCAGTGGTAAGGATTCACTCCATGGTTCTGCAAGGAAAGCTGTCGAGACAACTTTATCTAGGCCATAACATTTTGTGTGCACTGTTTGTCACCGTTATAGTGCATAATGCATTGTTTAGTTTTGTGTTGTGTAGTGGCTTCGCTGGCATGCATCTAAAATAATTGGTTGAGTTTTCCCCGCCAAGATTTACATGCCAAACTCGCCACTGGTTGTTGGACACAGCAGAAACTAATTAGTGCTATACTGACATGGTGGATATTTAAATCAAAATAAAATACAATTTTATTAGTCACATACACATACACAGTCAGCAGATATTATTGTGGGTGTAGCAAAATGCTTGTGTTTCCAGCTCCAACAGTGCAGTAATATCTAACAATTCACACAATTCACACCAACCTAAAAGTAAAATAATGGATTTAAGGAATATATCAATATTAGGATGAGCAATGTCGGAATGGCATAGACGAAAATACAATAGAATAGAATAGAGTATACACTACCGTTCAAAAGTTTGGGGTCACTTAGAAATGTCCGTGTTTTGAAAGAAAAGCAATTTTTTTGTCCATTAAAATAACATCAAATTGACCAGAAATACAGTGTAGACATTATTAATGTTGTAAATGAGTATTGTAGCTGGAAAATGTAGATTTTTTCATGGAATATCTACATAGGCGTACAGAGGCCTATTGTCAGCAACCAACACTCCTGTGTTCCGATGGCACATTGTGTTAGCTAATCCAAGTTCATCATTTTAAAAGGCTAACTGATCATTAGAAAATCCTTTTGCAGTCATGTTAGCACAGCTTAAAACTGTTGTGCTGATTAAAGAAGCAATTCAAATGGCCTTTTTTAGAGTAGTTGAGTATCTGGAGCGTCAGCATTTGTATGTTCGATTACAGGCTCAAAATGGCCAGAAACAAATACCTTTCTTCTGAAACTTGTCAGTCTATTCTTGTTCTGAGAAATGAAGGCTATTCCATGTGAGAAATTGCCAAGAAACTGAAGATCTCGTACAACGCTGTGTTCTACTCCCTTCAGAGAACAGCGCAAATTGTCTCTAGCCAGAATACAAAGAGGAGTTGGAGGCCCAGGTACACAACTGAGCAAGAGGATGAGTATATTATTGTCTAGTTTGAGAAACAAGCCTCAACTGTCAGCTTCAAGTCCTCAACTGTCAGCTTCATTAAATAGTACCTGCAAAACACCAGTCTCAACGTCAACAGTGAAGAAGCGACTCTGGGATGCTGGCCTTCTAGTGCACTAAATAGAGAATAGGGTACCATTTAGAACTTAACCCATGTCTCTGTTGATCACCGGTCCAGAGCTTGTTAACACAGCACACTCCATTTCACTCCCTCAGTCCTCATGAGATCATCACTTATACAGCCAGAAATAGACTTTTATGTTTTAAAAGGTTATATAATGGTTATAATTAAAAGACAGATTGGAGGTAACATTGTGAAATACGTTGGTTTTACTTCCTTAGTCCTCCAAGAAACAGACAGTCTACTCTTTTATTCATGGGGAGTGAGGTAGTGAGTGGTGTTCTTTTCCCTTTATATAATGGTTAAATAACTCAACGTTTCCCTTCAAATCTAATCTGGCTGAGACCACATCACAGGGTCCAGCAAAAATATCTCCACTTCAGATGAGTCTCTTCACCGGCCTGTCATATGGTTTGGGATGAGTACCTCACAGTGTGTTTTCGATCTTGGCTTAATAACTAGAATAAAATGTTTACTCCAGTTATGCAGCCCCACCACCTTTGTAAGGCAGAGGATGAGGCAAATTCTACTCATCCACTTGTCTCTGTTATGGTGGACCCATTCCTGTGTGAATGTCAAATGGGTTTAAAACTTTATTTGTGTATGTTAAATGATTCAGTTAATGCATGATAATCCCACACTAACACGCTGAGACGTGTCTAGAGGGTTTATCTAGGTGCCTGCCCATAAACACACATGAAGAGGCTAACTATGTGTGTTACTTGCTATTTGTCCTGTTAGTGTACAGCAGGACTGTTTCTTCCAAGCCCAAATATGGTCCATCTCAAAACTGTTTACGTTATAACCTTCGATGAATAATAGGCTACTGTAGCTATTCTAGAGACGAGACGCCACTTCTGTCATCCTCATTATCCTACACTAGGGCTGCTCAGAAACGCTGTCGTTATCTCCATCACCCCACGGAGCCGAGAAGAGAGAGCTTTGTTTAATATATTGAGAAAAGTACTGAATTTTGGATTTCCGCCTCTCCACTCTCTGTTCTTACCCATTACATTATTTATATTACATTATATATGACTTTATATTGCTTGATATGAGTATTGCATTATCGATATTACAGATATTGTATCAGAAGGCTAAATAAGTTGATTTCTCTCTCTCTGTCTCTCTCTTCCATGGTATAGTGTTTGAATTAACCTTGTGGTGAAATCCTTACAATTGATAATTAGATAATTAGGTGGGTGGTTAAATTTTCCTATTTCACAAGTGCAAATGCATGTGTGAATTGCTGAGCTATTTGGAAACATCTGTGGGATTACTACCCATACAGTAAAGGGAGTTGATCCCTCTTAGGAAGACCATGGCAGGAGTCACCTTTCTGTTATCTTGACTCTGTGGGGCACAACATATGGTGGCATAACGTATGGCACCACACCTTAATGAGGAGGTGGTCTCCCATAATGGGCTTGGCTGTTATCCACCTCTCAACACTGTTCTGAGTGAAGCCATTGTTGATGTATTACTTTTCAGCAATCAAAAGAGCACCTATACAGTCTACCATGGAACAATTCCTCAAAATGTTATATTTCTAACAGGGCTACCTACACAATATATACAACGGAATGTGGACACCCCTTAAAATTAGTGGATTCGGCTATTTAGGCCACACCCATTGATGACTGGTGTATAAAATCGAGCACACTGCCATGCAATCTCCATAGACAAACAATGACAGTAGAATGGCCTTAATGAAGAGTTCAGTGATGTTCAATGTGGCACCGTCATAGGATGTCACCTTAGTCAAATTTCTCTAGCTCTGCTAGAGCTACCCCAGTCAACTGTAAGTGCTGCTATTGTGAAGTGGAAAGTCTAGGAGTATGCGTTCTCTGGAGTGATGAGTCACGCTTCACCGCCTGTCAGTCCGATGGACGAATCTGGGTTTGGCAGATGCCAGGAGAACTCTACCTGTCCCAATGCATGGTGCCGACTGTATAGTTTGGTGGAGGAGGCTTATGGTCTGGGGCTGTTTTTCATGGTTCGGACTAGGCCCCTTAGTTCCAGTGAAGGGAAATCTTAATGCTGCAGCATACAATGAGTGATTGGTCTATTAACCAATTTACCACTTTGCGATGTCACCGTAGAAAGCAGAAACTCCTGCCCATGCAAACCTGCTGATTAGAAGGTATTGTATTTTCAACCAGCAACTATCAGGGAATGAAACAGATGAAATTTGTTCGCACTTTTACAGTGTTAGTTTCACAGGAAAAACACAGGAAAACATAATTTGACTGCACTTGGCCTTTAAGCCATGCCTAACATTAGCAGACAAGGTCAATACTTTAAAACCAAACTAAACTTTCAGCCTTCAAAACATACCATAAGCTCGTGTCAGTACTTATCCTTGGTTCTCTCCATGACAGATGGTGGTTGTTGCATTGCTATGAGGTCACACCAACCAGCGGAATACACTCTATGAAACTGTACCCACTCCATTCAGACCAAGCATTTAATAACCAAATACATTATTATTGAATACTACCATTCAGAATATGTATTGAATAACGTAAGATCATAGCTCAGCGTTGTCAGAAAGCCAACTAGGCTGTATAAATGATGTTGATAATGTGCCCATTTATCTTTTAGAGAGAATGGTGTTGGAGTATTTTGTCTTGTGTCATCTCTAATCTTATGAGCTAGCTCTCTGTATGAGTAAAGAGACAGCAAAGAAGGCGTAAATGATACAAGGTGCTCAGGTTCACTTATCAATGGCAAGACATTTATACTGTGGCCCTAAGGGAAAAAGCAGCTAAACCACTTCCCATGTTCACTTGTTTTGTCATGTTTTAACATTGCCTTCTGTGCTGAAATATGTCATCGAATGTTTTGTTTTATAACCATGTTAAGTATTAGGAGGTTCACCGATTCGGATTCACTTTTTGAGAGTTGATGCCATCCCAAAGTAAGACTTTGCCACCTACTACTTATGAATTGTCCGGAGATGTGAACTTGATGCGCCTTGCTATTCTCAGAGTCTGGTCCTCCAGCGGGGCACAGAGCAGGAGATATGAAGTGCAGATAACAAACCCTTAGAGACACCATGGTAGAGAAGGTAGAGCAATGCTTTATTATGGACAGACTTCTCCCCATCCTTAGCTACTGTTGTATCAATATGTTTTGACCATGACAGTTTACAATCCAGGCTAACTCCAAGCAGTTTAGTCATCTCAACTTGCTCAATTTCCACATTATTTATTACAATATTTAGTTGATATTTAGGGTTTAGTGAATGATCTGTCGCAGATACAATGCTTTTAGTTTTAGAAATATTTAGGGCTAACTTATTCCTTGCCACTCACTCTGAAACTAACTGTAGCTCTTTTTTGGCTGAATGTCTCTATGAAAAATAATTTACTAACAACCCCCTTACCCTCTCTTTTGTTTGAACTATAGGTCAGTTGTCATGGTAGAAGTGGTGTGGTTCTGTCTTGCCTTAGAGAACATTCTAGAGTTATTTTAGCTCTCCACTCTTCGTGAGCATGGTTTCTGTGCATCAGAGGGATGTGCCATCGACTGCAAGCACACACACACACGCACGCACGCAAGCCCGCCTGCACATGCATGCACACACATACACACACACACACACAGGGTTGTGAGAACCAGAACTAGGACATGGGCCTGAGACCGTGCTATAGGACCCCAGTGGGACAGAGCTGATTCATGTCCAAAACATTCAAACTGTCTGACAATTTCTAGGTCCCATGGAAACGGCACTGTTTAGAGCTGTTCATCTTTAGTTTCTTCTCTACAGCCCTAAAGAGAACCTTTTCTAGCACTAGCTTAATTGGTTGGAGGCGTTGGGGCGTATCTCTTTGGAATCTGGTGTTTGGGGAGTAACAGTCCATATCTAGAAATATCTAGATCTTTCTTCCACGTCTTAGCTTGAGGATCCAACATTTCAGGAAGATCAACGAATCAAAAAGGCTAAAGGTTGAACTGCCTTTAGATATATTCAGTTCCACTATAATGTATTAAGACAAGATCACTTTGAAAAGTGTTTGTGCTGTGAGTGCAGCACACAGCAATGTTTCAACACAACAAGCTCCAGTTGAACATAGTAGCATTGCAAACGTGCCTGTGCTGCAAGTGCACAAACTGCAAAAGAACGTGAGAACGGTACCAACCTGTGATAGTGTTTGTGCTGTAAGTGTAACACACAGTGCAACACACAGCATTGTTGAGTCACATAACAGGCTCCAATAGAACATCGGAATGTTACCTAACTGTGTATGCCCAGGTTGATAGCATCTCATCAGCAGCTGAAGGCAACTAAAAGAAGACACAAGTACAGTATGTGGATCTAACACATATTAAGTGGAAATGGACAAGGTTTGCATGCCGTGCTGAGTTTCCTACCGAAAGAGCTGGCAGACTAAATGTGTAGCCAGTACAAGGGCTGGAGATGGCTTTGAGATGTCTTAACCCTGTATTAACATACAGAGAAGACTAGATCTTTGAGAATACCAGCCTGTGAAGCGGAAAAACACTGTCTTAGGAGGAAAGACTTGTGATGTATTGTATACCCTGAAATCCTGACCTCCATAGAACCTTGGATGATAAGGAAGCTAATATGAGCCAACATACTGTAACTTGACCAACTATTTCATCACAAAGTGTCATAACGTGGTAGATTGTTGGCAGGTAGCCTGGCGGATATGCACATTGGGCCAGTAACCAAAAGGCTGCTTGATCGACTCCCTGAGCTGCCAAGGTAAAAATCAGCCCCTGAGCAAGATAGTTAACCCACTGTTTCCCAGGAGCTGATGACGTGGGGATGTCGATTAAGGCAGCCCTCCTCACCACTCAGATTCCGAGGGGTTGGGTTAAATGCGGAAGACACATTTCAGTTGAATGCATTCAGTTGTACGACTGACTAAGTATCCCCATTCCCCTAGACATAGTGTCTTGTCTGAGGGCTACTCAAGGGCTACTCAAACCAAACTGTCAACCAACAGCACATATAGAGTATATAGAGTATATTGGGCTGCATCCCAAACTGGGATGAATGGAGGAAATGATTTCAGAAGCAGGACAAGACACCCTCTTTGTGACTGATGACTACATAAGGGCATGGACGTGATAGGCCTATCTGGCTTGCAGTATATGATTATGATTGCCATAAAATATCTTGACAGTGTCATCTTTACCATTCGGACTTCAGATATGCCACCAATGCTCCTTATAGGACACATCACTGCACTCTGTACTATTCTGTAAACTGGTCATCTCTATATACCCGTCCCAAGATCCACTGGTTGATGCTTATTTATAAAACCCTCTTAGGCCTCACTCCCCCCTATCTGAGATACCTACTGCAGCCCTCATCCTCCACATACAACACCGGTACTGCCAGTCACATTCTGTTAAAGGTCCCCAAAGTACACACATCTTTTCAGTTTGCTGCTATATTTGTGACATATTGTGTGCTTCTACCATGTTGTGCTTCTGTCATGCTGTGTTGCTATCATGTTGTTGTCATGTTGTGTTGCTACCATTCTGTATTTTCAGAATGGTAGCTACCGTGCTATGTTGTTGTCTTAGCTCTCCCTTTATGTAGTGTTGTGGTTTCTCTATTGTCGTGATGTGTGTTTTGTCCTATATTTATATTTTATTTTACATTTTTAATCCCAGCTCCCATCACCGCAGGAGGCCTTTTGCCTTCTGGTAGGCAGTCATTGTAAGTAAGAATTTGTTCTTAACTGACTTGTCTCGTTAAATAAAGGTTTAATAAAAAATACACTTTTTTTATATTTTGTATTTTCTTAGTCCAAGTAAAGTGACACAGTATAGTCATAATGCTTCATGACAGTGTCATCAGTTGATGCCCTCTCTTAATACCTCATTGACCTGCCAAAGCCCTGTTGCCCCTCAAATCCCCATCAGTCCTCTGGTATATATAGAAGTAGGCCTATACTGGATAGGAAATCATTTGATCCATCTCCATGCTGCCTAACAATCCATGACCCTGTAAATTACTGTCTCCTCTGGTTACAGAAACACTCTTCTAGAAGTATCAGGAAGCTCTAACCAATCTTCAACTATACCAACTAATTTCCTATCATATTATGCGTCTTACAAATGGATGCGTAGGCACTTTCTTCTTCTTCATCCATTTCCAAGCTGTTTGTTACGACTGAGTTATTGTGTGCTTGGCTGGCTGCTGGGATAATGAAAAGGATTTGGGTAATGGCTCTTGTTCCATCCTGAGACGGGTTTCTAACAGATTTTAGCTGGTCTGGCACACAATAGTAATTAGTGAAGGAGTTTTGCAATAGAGCCACAGTAGGTTTTTGTATTCCAGATTATTTATGTTTTTGTCAGAAAGACTTGCAGATGTGGAAAATAACTCTTGACTGCCTTCTTAATAATTCATATTCTGGCTCTCTATGTGCAGATATGAGCGGTCATGTCACCTTAGGAAAGTTACAAAATTGACATTCATTATTCAGTTCACTTCTGCTGAACTGAGTTTTCATTCTAAAACAAACGGCAGCGTATAAAAGATGGACCCATTACGTGTTGCTCATTCATTCAATGAATGAGAGCCCTACTAAAGATGTAAAGTGTCATCTCGTTTGTAATCTGGATTTTGTCAGAGACCTTTTGGGGATGTTTGCTGGTAATTAATCAAAGCAGATCAATCCATTCAGACAATAAACCCTGAAAAAAACTGTACTATGGGGATTCTATTCCCCCTCTCTTCTCTCTTCTTCCTCAACCCCCTCTCCTCTTTTCTCTCTACTCCTTTTCAGTCTATTTTCCCTGGCAGTCGATCTGTTGCTTGTTTGGAATCTTAAGAGGAAGCTCCTAAAGGAAAGCAGACATAGGCAGAATGATTTAGATTGAAAAGTTATTACTGGCATTCCAATTCTCTGTTAATGAAGAGAAGGTCATCACTTTAGCTGGATGAGAGAGAGGTGGTTGTCTGATTGTTAAGCAGCCTGAATAAAACCTCATTCAAACAGCAAGGGGATATTCCCTCTATTTCTCGCTCCGTGAAGTGATCATTCAATTTCACCACTGTTCCAAAAAGAAACTACAGGAAAAGGAGGACCGAGCACACCCCCATTCTCCTCGACGGGGCTGCAGTGGAGCAGGTTGAGAGCTGAAAGTTCCTTGGTGTCCACATCACCAACAAACTATCATGGTCCAAACACACTAAGACAGTCGTGAACAGGGCACGACAAAGCCTATTCCCCCTCAGGAGACTGAAAAGATTTGGCATGGGTCCTCAGATCCTCAAAATGTTCTACAGCTGCACCATTGAGAGCACTGGTTGAATCACCGACTGGTATGGCAAACTGCTCAGTTACTTTTATTTTAGATTATTTACTTATCTATTTTTTACTTAAAACTTCTTAAATCATTGTTGGTCAAGGGGTTGTAAGTAATCATTTCACTGTAAGGTTGTGACAAATAACAATTGACTGGATTTGATTTATTAGGACAGGGGTTTTATGAATTACGGGAAACAGCTGAGAAATCTAACAGAGTCATGACATACAGGACATTACTGTCACTTTCATCGTATTGATGAGACCAAGGCGCAGCGTGATATGAATACATACTTCTTTATTAAACAAAGAACACTAAACAAACTAACAAAATGACCGTGACGCTACATAACACAAGTGCTGACATGCAACTACACATAGACAATAACCCACAAAACCAAAATGGAAAATGGCAACCTAAATAGGATCCCCAATCAGAGACTACGATAAACAGCTGTCTCTGATTGGGAACCAATTCAGGCCACCATAGACCTACATTTCCCTAGACATACCAAAACCCCATAGATATAGAAAACCCCCTAGACAAGACAAAAACACACATACCCACCCTTGTCACACCCTGAACTCACCGAAATAATACAGAAAACATAGATAACTAAGGTCAGGGAGTGACAATTACAGCATTATCAGAGATCTGTGTGTTAGAGAGTTAAGGCGTCCACATACTTCCAACCTGAAACAGTTCGGTAGCGTTTGTGCATAATATTATGAAGATATTCCGTGACATTTCTGTTCGTTTCGGACTTTGGTGAGGGTTTTCTTTGGCTGTTTGGGCACACAACATTTTTTCTGAAGGCAAGCCGAAGTTCGGAGCCAAAGTCGACAACCTTTCGTCGGTGATTGGTCAACAGCAGGGATTCTTCAAGAAAGTCTTTGTTGTCTTTCAAGGAGAGATGACTAATTTTCATGGATATTGTTTCAATGATAAATAATGCACCAAACATTTTAGTTAGATGTAAAATTGTCTCTTCAGCAAAAACATCAAAAATATTGACAGATTTCTTGAGATATGTTAGATTAAATCTGACTGTTTTGAGGAAGTGTACAGTATACTGGCTACAGCGTCTCATAATGGACAAACAGTACTATTTTTCAAGTATGTTAAGCGAAGGTCTTTTAAGGGAGTATGCGAGCACACTAAGCTATATCAATATAGAGGGCATAAGAACCTTGAAAAAAAAGAAGTTGTATAGTATAGGTTCACATGGATTTGAATATGATATATTCCCATAAGAGTACATACTATAAGCTCATGATCGTGGGAAAGGCTCCATTCTCCATATTATCTGCCCTACGGAGTAATTAACAGAAATGTAATGGTATTAAAATGTAAGAATTTTATGACATTGCGAATGTTTCAAATAAAACTTTGTTCCAGTTGGAGAAATCTGTGTCCAATTGACTGAAACTTCTCATAGTAACTCTTCACTGAAATTCCCATATCTTCCAATCAGTTTGTTTGTGTGGTTAGTTGTCACCATTTTTTTGTCCTATCTTTTCCTTTGTCAGTCCATGGGAAGGTCACTGATTCTGCACAGAAGAGTTAAAAGGCACTTGGACTTCATGCACTGACCCTCTCAACATCCGTATCATCAAATCCCACATGCCGACTCACTGAAACCACTTATGTTATTCAATCTCATAGTTAAAGCCCCAGAAATAATTTAAAAAAACATTCAACAAGGGAACTGCCAGAATCCACTTGGACTGGAGTTGATATTCTCTAACCTTTTATGGAACTCTTCCTGTCCAACAAGGCCCCTGTTGTCCCTGTCACAGCTGGGTTGCATTCGAAATGGCACCTTATTCCCTTTATTATGTACTACTTTTGATCAGAGCCATATGACCTTGTCAAGCAGCGGGAACCAAAAGGTTTCTAGATGGAACAGGAAATCTCTACCGTGAGTCCTGTTAACACTCCAGTTTAACTGGGTCCTGTTCTGTCATCATCAGATTATAATAACATAACGACAGCACTACAAAATATGTCATCTGGAAAGGATTTCATGTAGCCTACAGTATGTGTGAATATCCAAAGATATACACTCTTAGGAAAAAAGGTGCTATCTAGAACCTAAAAGGGTTCTTCAGCTGTCCCCATAGGAGAACCCTTTGAAGAACAATTTTTTTCCCAGGTAGAACCCTTATGAGTTCCACATAGAACCTTTTACACAGTGTTCTACATGGAACCCAAAATAGTTCTAAATGGATCCAAAAATGGTTCTCCTTATAGGGACAGCCGAATAACCCTTTTGGAACCCTTTTTTCTAAGAGCGTTCCGTAGATCTTTATACTATATTCAGAAAATGTGCTTCTCTTATAATGGGTTATATAGGGAGAATGTAAATAGAGAATTCCAAATGCACTTAATCTGAATAACTAGATATTCTAATTGAAGTGAGCATGTAAAAACAAAGTTAGGGTCTAGTGTCAGAGGTTCGTGTCAGAGACGTCCAGTACGGAGGCCTACAGCAGTTTGGAATCACCAAGCCTACCCACTGGAAGTTTCATTTTGGTCTGACAGCTGGAACCCTACAGAATGATGATAAGGACTTGATAATCATCCCCAGGCTGTACTGCATCTGCCACTACTTTGTAGTACTGTACAGCTGCTTTTTCAGTCCTTAATGAAAAGGTTGCCACTGTTTATCTTATCTCCACAGGGGAGAGAGTAATTTGATTTGAGGAGCGAGTGAACCAATGAACCGCCGAGCGCTAGCTAGCCAGGGCGTAAAAGCCATCTCTACAAGCCACCCAGTGTTCCCTGTCTTCCTCTCTCTTTCACGGTAAGATCTACACTCGTTGTGTTCGGTGCATATGACAAATAACGTTTGATTTGATTTGATTCATCGCTACAGCCATCAGATAACATAAGATATGAGTAGCAGAAGTATAAAATGTTATTTAGGGGGCACTTTCTGTACAGATTTAAATCACTCTACAAATTTTCAGTCTGCTGGGCAATTGTGACAAAAAGGGTCCCTCAAGTGTCTAGCAAGTGCTTACTAAGTGCCTGTTTTCTGTAGTTGCTTGTATTTAGTTTTCTGACATAGCTTAGCTTTGTTGGAAGCTCATCGTTTTAGTCCAGGCTTGGCTTGAGCGTGTTCGGCCGTAATAATAATAGGGCCAGCTGCCATGAAAAACAATTAAATTAATTTATATTAATGTAAAACAGACACATCTTTCCTCATGAGAGAACTGAGAGACAGGATTTTATCTCAGCTTTGGTAGATAAGAGTAGAATCGAAGACTTTAGAAATAAATTCCGTTGCCAGGTCTTGACCACTTCCGTATTAAGCGAGTCACTGATACTTCCTGCTTTAGTTTTTGCTTGTAAGCAGGAATGAGGAGGATAAAATGATGGTCAGACTTGCCAAATGGAGGGCAGGGGAAAGCTCTGTGTATATCCCTGTGTGTGGAGTAAAGGTGGTCTAGAGTTTTGGGGCATTAGTCAGTGAGAGCTATCAGTGTCTGGAACAAGTTGAAAGGAGACTGACTGTTGAGGCATACCTTTTCATTGCCATGGGTCCAGTGGGACTGGGACCTGTTCCCACAGTTGGGGCATCTGTCATGTGATCTCATGTGACCCTTAATGCCCTTGGCTGTTCACTGATTATTAGATCTGTTTGTGCAGTCTTACCAACTCCTATGCTCATTGTCGTGCCATGAGTTGGCCGGACGGCACAAGCAGATCTGGGGCCACATTTCCCTTCTTGTCCTGCCTAGACCTTGTAGTTTGCTACAGTTTTCACTCCCATCTACACCCATATTATTTTTGCGATACTTATTGGTATTGAAGTGAGAACAATGTTTCTACTTCTGGATCCTACGACACCAGCCATGACAAGACATCTACCAAGGCTTTTCCATTCAACAAACACCTCCAAAAGCCCGCTGACACACTCATCTCCTGGCCATAGTCACAAAGCTCTTTCCATTTATTTTGCACTACATGCTAATAAAGACGCACTCCAGTCTCCTTTTCACCTCATTTAACATCTGATTTACTTAACAAAATGCACATCTCAATAGGTGGTCCAGAGATGACATGACATAGCACAAGTTGGAGGGGGCTTCCTCTTTTGTCCTCTTTTGTTCTAACAAGTAGGGGGAGGCCAATGACATTAGAGGGCACCATTAGACCAACTCCTTGAACGGCCAACAATTATTTTTTTTTACCCTTATATATGAGTGCATTATCGTATTTATACTTTGAATATCAAATCAAATCAAATCAAATTTTATTTGTCACATACACATGGTTAGCAGATGTTAATGCGAGTGTAGCGAAATGCTTGTGCTTCTAGTTCCGACAATGCAGTAATAACAAGTCATCTAACTAACAATTCCAAAACTACTGTCTTGTACACAGTGTAAGGGGATAAAGAATATGTACATAAGGATATATGAATGAGTGATGGTACAGAGCAGCATAGGCAAGATACAGTAGATGGTATCGAGTACAGTATGTACAAATGAGATGAGTATGTAAACAAAGTGGCATAGTTTAAAGTGGCTAGTGATACATGTATTACATAAGGATACAGTCGATGATATAGAGTACAGTATATATGTATGCATATGAGATGAATAATGTAGGGTAAGTAACATTATAAAAGGTAGCATTGTTTAAAGTGGGTAGTGATATATTTACATCATTTCCCATCAATTCCCATTATTAAAGTGGCTGGAGTTGAGTCAGTGTCAGTGTGTTGGCAGCAGCCACTCAGTGTTAGTGGTGGCTGTTTAACAGTCTGATGGCCTTGAGATAGAAGCTGTTTTTCAGTCTCTCGGTCCCAGCTTTGATGCACCTGTACTGACCTCGCCTTCTGGATGATAGCGGGGTGAACAGGCAGTGGCTCGGGTGGTTGATGTCCTTGATGATCTTTATGGCCTTCCTGTGACATTGGGTGGTGTAGGTGTCCTGGAGGGCAGGTAGTTTGCCCCCAGTGATGCGTTGTGCAGACCTCACTACCCTCTGGAGAGCCTTACGGTTGAGGGCGGTGCAGTTGCCATACCAGGCGGTGATACAGCCCGCCAGGATGCTCGCGATTGTGCATCTGTAGAAGTTTGTGAGTGCTTTTGGTGACAAGCCGAATTTCTTCAGCCTCCTGAGGTTGAAGAGGCGCTGATGCGCCTTCTTCACGATGCTGTCTGTGTGAGTGGACCAATTCAGTTTGTCTGTGATGTGTATGCCGAGGAACTTAAAACTTGCTACCCTCTTCACTACTGTTCCATCGATGTGGATAGGGGGGTGTTCCCTCTGCTGTTTCCTGAAGTCCACAATCATCTCCTTAGTTTTGTTGACGTTGAGTGTGAGGTTATTTTCCTGACACCACACTCCGAGGGCCCTCACCTCCTCCCTGTAGGCCGTCTCGTCGTTGTTGGTAATCAAGCCTACCACTGTTGTGTCGTCCGCAAACTTGATGATTGAGTTGGAGGCGTGCGTGGCCACGCAGTCGTGGGTGAACAGGGAGTACAGGAGAGGGCTCAGAACGCACCCTTGTGGGGCCCCAGTGTTGAGGATCAGCGGGGAGGAGATGTTGTTGCCTACCCTCACCACCTGGGGGCGGCCCGTCAGGAAGTCCAGTACCCAGTTGCACAGGGCGGGGTCGAGACCCAGGGTCTCGAGCTTGATGACGAGCTTGGAGGGTACTATGGTGTTGAATGCCGAGCTGTAGTCGATGAACAGCATTCTCACATAGGTATTCCTCTTGTCCAGATGGGTTAGGGCAGTGTGCAGTGTGGTTGAGATTGCATCGTCTGTGAACCTATTTGGGCGGTAAGCAAATTGGAGTGGGTCTAGGGTGTCAGGTAGGGTGGAGGTGATATGGTCCTTGACTAGTCTCTCAAAGCACTTCATGATGACGGATGTGAGTGCTACGGGGCGGTTGTCGTTTAGCTCAGTTACCTTAGTTTTCTTGGGAACAGGAACAATGGTGGCCCTCTTGAAGCATGTGGGAACAGCAGACTGGTATAGGGATTGATTGAATATGTCCGTAAACACACCGGCCAGCTGGTCTGCGCATGCTCTGAGGGCGCGGCTGGGGATGCCGTCTGGGCCTGCAGCCTTGCGAGGGTTAACACGTTTAAATGTCTTACTCACCTCGGCTGCAGTGAAGGAGAGACCGCATGTTTTCGTTGCAGGCCGTGTCAGTGGCACTGTATTGTCCTCAAAGCGGGCAAAAAAGTTATTTAGTCTGCCTGGGAGCAAGACATCCTGGTCCGTGACTGGGCTGGATTTCTTCCTGTAGTCCGTGATTGACTGTAGACCCTGCCACATGCCTCTTGTGTCTGAGCCGTTGAATTGAGATTCTACTTTGTCTCTGTACTGGCGCTTAGCTTGTTTGATAGCCTTGCGGAGGGAATAGCTGCACTGTTTGTATTCGGTCATGTTATCAGACACCTTGCCCTGATTAAAAGCAGTGGTTCGCGCTTTCAGTTTCACACGAATGCTGCCATCAATCCACGGTTTCTGGTTAGGGAATGTTTTAATCGTTGCTATGGGAACGACATCTTCAACGCACGTTCTAATGAACTCGCACACCGAATCAGCGTATTCGTCAATGTTGTTATCTGACGCAATACGAAACATCTCCCAGTCCACGTGATGGAAGCAGTCTTGGAGTGTGGAGTCAGCTTGGTCGGACCAGCGTTGGACAGACCTCAGCGTGGGAGCCTCTTGTTTTAGTTTCTGTCTGTAGGCAGGGATCAACAAAATGGAGTCGTGGTCAGCTTTTCCGAAAGGGGGGCGGGGCAGGGCCTTATATGCGTCGCGGAAGTTAGAGTAACAATGATCTAAGGTCTTTCCACCCCTGGTTGCGCAATCGATATGCTGATAAAATTTAGGGAGTCTTGTTTTCAGATTAGCCTTGTTAAAATCCCCAGCTACAATGAATGCAGCCTCCGGATAAATCGTTTCCAGTTTGCAGAGAGTTAAATAAAGTTCGTTCAGAGCCATCGATGTGTCTGCTTGGGGGGGATATATACGGCTGTGATTTATAATCGAAGAGAATTCTCTTGGTAGATAATGCGGTCTACATTTGATTGTGAGGAATTCTAAATCAGGTGAACAGAAGGATTTGAGTTCCTGTATGTTTCTTTCATCACACCATGTCACGTTGGCCATGAGGCATACGCCCCCGCCCCTCTTCTTACCAGAAAGATGTTTGTTTCTGTCAGCGCGATGCGTGGAGAAACCCGTTGGCTGCACCGCTTCGGATAGAGTCTCTCCAGTGAGCCATGTTTCAGTGAAGCAAATGACGTTACAGTCTCTGATGTCCCTCTGGAATGCTACCCTTGCTCGGATTTCATCAACCTTGTTGTCAAGAGACTGGACATTGGCAAGAAGAATGCTGAATATTGTTTTTCAACAGGAAAAGTTTTTAAAAAATAGCTGAAGTGCATCTTTAAACTATATACTTTACATGGTCTGTACCTTGTGAATTCACAATGAAGAGATGTGTTGCATGAAATTCAACATTGACGTAAGCTTGGGGACATGTTCCTTTTGGTAGGCAAATGTATGCTTTCCTGATGTTTGTGTTTGAAATACAAAGCTCAATGTTGATTTTTGTTATTTAGTCATGGGATTTAGTCGGTCTCTGCACTGCATGAGTAACCCATTCTAATTCTCTAAAAGGCCATGGAAATAAAACTCATTTGTTAACACTTTACTTGAATGGGATATACATTACGCATAGCCCCTTTATAAAAACATTCATATCACCTTCATGAGTGTTGCAGATTATTCGTAAGTACTTTTATAACACATTTATTCAACATCATTCATGATGACTTTTCTAAATTAAAGTCCACTTTATTTATCCATTGTAAGCCTTCAACCAACATTTGTATTTTAGAGCCACAGTACCCAACCCCCTAAGTGATACCCTAAGAAAACTTATCTTAGCAGAGAACACGCTGTGGGTCTAACATGACATTTACGATTGGTACTCCAGGCCAGAACTCACTCTGGGCCAGGTACTGTGCTTGCTTCAGATCTGCCTTCTCATGGATTGAAAGATCACTAGAGAGGATACAAAACAGTCAATAATAACCTTACAACTTTTTTTGGTTGTATTTTGGCTATACAATGTCTTCTCAACCAGAAAACCAGTTTATCAACCAAAAAATGACGTAATTGAGACATGTTCCCAACAGATGAAAGAGAGAACACTGTGCTCACTGTGAAAGGAAATGTCATGACCATTAGGAACTTTATGGTTTTATATGAGAATTATTAGACTGTGATTTGATATGGGACATTATTAGTTTGGTCTCCATGGATATATAGATATTGTGTGGGAATTTGATAATGGTACATGCTCCATGGTTCTCAGAAGTCTGCTCAGCAGTGGGAAAATAAGTTACAATTTCTGAATAATTGAGTTGAGGTGAACATCTGATTTGTATTTATTTGATTTGATTTAACCATTATTTAACTAGGCAAGTCAGTTAAGAACAAATTCTTATTTGCAAGGCCTTGCTACCAAAAGGCAAAAGGCCTCCTGCGGGGACGGAGGCCTGGGATTAAAAATGTAAAATAAATACAAAATAAATTTAGGACAAAACACACATCACAGCAAGAGAGACAACACAACACTACATAAAGAGAGACCTAAGACAACAACATAGCAAAGCAGCAACACATGGCAACACAGCATGGTAGCAACACAACATAACAATAACATGGAAGCAACACAACATGGTAGCAGCACAAAACATGGCACAAACATTATTGGGCACAGAGAACAGCACAAATGGCAAGAAGGTAGAGACAACAATACATCACACAAACTGTCAGTAAGAGTGTCCATGATTGAGTCTTTTAATGAAGAGATAAAGGACAAAACTGTCCAGTTTGAGTGTTTGTTGCAACTCGATCCAGTCGCTAGCTGCAGCGAACTGAAAAGAGGAGCGACCCAGGGATGTGTGTGCTTTGGGGGACCTTTAACAGAATGTGACTGGCAGAACGGCTGCTGTATGTGGAGGATGAGGGCTGGAGTAGTTATCTCAGATAGAGGGTTTTATCAATAAGCATCAACCAGTGGGTCTTGCGACAGGTATACAGAGATGACCAGTTTACAGAGGAGTATAGAGTGCAGTGATGTGTCCTATAAGAAGCATTAGTGGCAATTCTGAAGGCAAAAAAAAAAAAGAAAGAACATCTAGCTGCTCGAAAGCACCCTTACCTGCCGATCTATAAATCTGTGATATCATATATTCATTTAACAAATGTCCATTTTCAATGCCTGCTAAGGAACAGTGTTTTAACTGCCTTGTTCAGGGGCAGAACAACACATTTTTAACTTGTCAGCTCGGGGATTTGATCTCCCAACCTTTCAGTTACTAGTCCAAAGCTCTAACCACTAGGCTACCCTGCCACCTTATGATATCATGAGATATGATACCATACTTTGGCCAATTTTCAATTGAATATTCCAACTGCAATAGTAATGTTTTAAATTGTGGTTGTGTACATGTTGCTTACTACCCACTGGGTGATAAACATTTTATATTTAGGGTTTATGGATGTAGGTTATGGAACTGCTTCAGTCATTAATAAAGATAATTTATTCAATAATATACAGGTTACTGAAGGCTTCTCACTTTCTGTCTCAATATACATTTCGGTACCTCAGGTTGTAAGTCTAATAGCAGCTGTTAACCCCAAATTGATGAGGTGAGACTCGGGTTGATGGTCTGGGTGGATGTTCCAGTCCCCATTTCAGGTAACTGCGATGCACCTCCCATCTGGTTTGCAGTATAGGTTCTTTGAACCAATGCCCCTGATATGTGCCACACTGTGGCAGTTCTGGCTCCCTACAGTTGTTTATAGAATTCACCTATTCAACAGTATAGTGTGATAAATCAGACCACCGCTTTCAAGCTGCACTTCAGCACTCTATGCATTTGAATTAAACACAGTTTAGTGAGTATCTTAGGGTAAACAAACTGCTTCATGCACATCATATAAGAGAAATATAGACATTTATCGACCCACCTCTTCACTTCAGCAATAACATCCTCCTCCAATAATACCGTGACAGTCCTGTCTCAGGGTACTGTGTGTATTTCCATGCTGTTAAACAAAATGTTATTTTTTGTTAGCTATCTCTTTGGGTAAATGTTTGCTATATGCACGGCATACACAATCAAGAGAAAATACATACTATAAAATGTACACATTGTTCTGTAAAAGTCTCACCTGTCTCTGGTGTGGATTTGACTGAATTCATGCTGTGCGAAGGAACACCCATAAGCCTGTGTCACCACACACACACACACACACACACACACGCACACACACACACGTACACACACACACACACACACAAAAACAGATTATATTTAGCAAGTGGATCTTGCCATTGAAACTCTGTACCAAAGTAATAAGAACAAAGACCAACAGGACAGAAGAGAGGATGACTGAACGTTGACAACAGAACAGAAGAGAGGATGAATGAACGTTAACAACAGAACAGAAGAGAGGATGACTGAACGTTGACAACAGAACAGAAGAGAGGCTGACTGAACATTGATAACAGAACAGAAGAGAGGATGACTGAACGTTGATAACAGAACAGAAGAGAGGATGAGTGAACGTTGATAACAGAACAGAAGAGAGGATGAGTGAACGTTGACATCAGAACAGAAGAGAGGATGAGTGAACGTTGACAACAGAACAGAAGAGAGGATGACTGAATGTTGACAACAGAACAGAAGAGAGGATGACTGATGAAAGACAACAGAACAGAAGAGAGGATGACTGAACATTGACAACAGAACAGAAGAGAGGATGAGTGAACGTTGATAACAGAACAGAAGAGAGGATGACTGAACATTGACGACAGAACAGAAGAGAGGATGACTGAACGTTGACAACAGAACAGAAGAGAGGATGACTGAACATTGACAACAGAACAGAAGAGAGGATGACTGAACATTGACAACAGAACAGAAGAGAGGATGACTGAACATTGACAACAGAACAAAAGAGAGGATGACTGAATGTTGACAACAGAACAAAAGAGAGGATGACTGAACATTGACAACAGAACAGAGGATGACTGAACGTTGACAACAGAACAAAAGAGAGGATGACTGAACATTGACAACAGAACAGAGGATGACTGAACATTGACAACAGAACAAAAGAGAGGATGACTGAACGTTGACAACAGAACAGAGGATGACTGAACGTTGACAACAGAACGGAAGAGTTAATGACTGAACGTTGACAACAGAACAGAAGAGAGGATGACCGACGAAAGACAACGAACAGAAGAGAGAATGACTGAACGTTGACAAGAGAACAGAAGAGAGAATGACTGAACGTTGACAACAGAACAGAAGAGAGGATGACTGAATGTTGACAACAGAACAGAACTGACGAAAGACAACAGAACAGAGGATGACAATGCTAACAACAGAACAGAAGAGAGGATGACTGAACGTTGAAAACAGAATAGAAGAGAGGATGACTGACCGTTGATAACAGAACAGAAGAGAGAATGACTGAACGTTGACAACAGAACAGATGAGTGGATGACTGACCAAGGACAGCAGAACAGAAGAGAGGATGACTGACCAAAGACAACAGAAGAGGAGAGGATGACTGAATGCTGACAACAGAACAGATGAGTGGATGACTGTTCAAGGACAGCAGAACAGGAGAGGATGACTGACCAAAGACAACAGAAAAGTACGACAGAAGCATCTGTAATGGATTTTCAGAGCATCCTAAAATGAGACAGTCCTTCTCTGTTTTATCTGTCTTGTTTTTCTCCTCTCAGAGAGGCATAGACTTAGAGAGAGATGTGATGAAGAAGGAGATGAGCCAGTGTGTGATAACTACACACACACACACACACACACACACACACACACACACACACACACACACACACAAACACAAACATACACACACGCATGCATGCATGTAGACACACGTACACACACACACGCATGCATGCAGACACATGTACACACACATACTGTATGCATGCGCACACACACACACACACTCATAAGTACTGGAGCAGGCAGTACAGTGTGTTTAGTACTAGACAGACCATTTGCTATATTTTACACACTAAGACTGGAAAGAAATTAAGGCCAAAGATTACACTGAGACTCAATCGTGTTACAAAGTCTTGGAAACGTTTTACTCCCACGATCACCATACTGTATAGTTTCAAACTGAAAAAAGCTCTGTGTAAAGAGGACAGGAAAGCTTGGAAGGGCTTGGCTGGAGATACACTGAGATGCCAAAGGTGTTTTTAAACATCCTCAGACAGAATGTTGAGTTGTATTTTCTACACTTGGATCTACACTCCACGTGTAGCCTATGTCAGGCTCTGGAAGCAGTTTGGGTCAGGTTGTGCATAACTATGTTACCCTGTTGTATCTGCTATATGGCTCTCTTTGGTTGAATTGATGATACATTCTATTACAAAATTTAATTCTCATATGACAGCAGAAGGACACCACATGGTGATATTACAGTAGTTGTGTCTATGTGATGTCATACCTGATCTATCTTTTTTTTTTTTTTGTGGTGGATATTACAATGGCCTGTTATCTAAAGTGTTTAAAAAAATCCACAGGCCTCCCAGGTGGCGCAGTGGTTAAGGGTGCTGTACTGCAGCGCCAGCTGTGCCATCAGAGTCCCTGGGTTCCCACCCAGGCTCTGTCGTAACCGGCTGCGACCGGGAGGTCTGTGGGACGACGCACAATTGGCCTAGCGTGGCCTGGGTTAGGGAGGGCTTGGTCGGTAGGGGTGTCCTTGTCTCATCGCGCACCAGCGACTCCTGTGGCAGGCTGGGCGCAGTGTACGCTAACCAAGGTGGCCAGGTGCACAGTGTTTCCTCCGGCGCATTGGAGCGGCTGGCTTCCGGGTTGGATGTGCGCTGTGTTAAGAAGCAGTGCGGCTTGGTTGGGTTGAGTATCGGAGGACGCATGACTTTCAACCTTCGTCTCTCCCGAGTTGTAGTGATGAGAGCTACTACAATAATTGGATACCACGAAATTGGGGAGAAAAAAGGGGTAAAATTCAAAACAAACAAAAAAACTCCACTGAGCATAAAGCCATCGTATGGTTCATTTCAAGACATCTGCAGGTGCGTGCGTGTGCATATTTGTGTGTGCGTGTGTGTGTGTGTAGCTTGGCTTCCATTTCTATTTTCCACTCATGAGAGAAGGAATCCTGTGAGCTGAGGTCTAGCAGAAGTGGTGGAAACAGACAGGGGGCAGTTATCTGTGGTGCCAGTAACACATGGCTACATCAAGCTACATTATTATTATTATTATTCTAAGTTCACTGAACCAAAAACAGATGGGCGTAGAGGTGAAGCTGAAGAACAACACAGAAACAGACCACATTTCAACTACAGTTGTCATCTGATGTGGATTCAAGAGAGAACATCTACAGGTAATTGAATCTTTAGTGCACGCCATGCCTTTGCTTAAATCCTAAACATATTTTGATTATCAAAATGTTGATTCCTGGAATGTATATCAACCAAATATAATGTTTCATGGAGAGTGATTTGATAGACACATTTTGCAGGATGGAGAAAGTTTACTATGATAATGTTACGTGCGATATGTGATAAGACTTTTATCTGAACCAAGGTTTGTAACTTCAACCATAAAACCATGGCACACATCCAGTGAGCATGTGATTGTAATCCAAGTCCAGGTGATTAACCCTTGAGTCTCAATCCACCAAACTCTCTATGGTGTTCACATCCTTCCTCTCTCTAATACACACACACAGGAATGTATGAACGCACGCACACACACACACACACACACAGAGAGAGAGAGAGAGAGTGTGAGAGAGAAATATATATATATATAGTGCCTTCAGAAATTATTCAGACCCCTTCACTTTTTCCACAGTCTGTTAAGTTACAGCCTTATTCTAAAATTGATCCCCCCCCAAAATCCTCATCAATATACACACAATACCCCATAATGACAAAGCGAAAACAGGCTTTTAAAATGTTTTGCAAATTTATAAACAATAAAAAACAGATATACCTTATTTACATAGGTAATCAGACCCTTTGCCATGAGATTCAAAATTGAGCTCAGGTACATCCTGTTCCCATTGATCATCCTTGAGATGTTTCTACATCTTGATTGGAGTCCACCTGTGGTAAATTCAATTGATTGGATATGATTTGGAAAGGTCCACAGTTGACAGTGCATGTCAGAGCAAAAAACAAGCCATGAGGTAGAAGGAATTGTCCGTAGAAATCCAAGACAGGATTGTGTCGAGGCACAGCTCTGGGAAAGGGTACCAAAACATTTCAGCAGCATTGAAGGTCCCCAAGGACACAGTGGCCTCCCTCATTCTTAAGTGGAAGAAGTTTAGAACCACCCGGCCTCTTCCTAGAGCTGGCCACCCGGCCAAACTGAGCAAAAGGGGGAGAAGGGCCTTGGTCAGGGAGGTGACCAAGAACCCTATGGTCACTCTGACAGAGCTCTAGAGTTCCTCTGTGGAGATGGGAGAACCTTCCAGAAGAACAACCATCTCTGCTGCTCTCCACCAATCAGACCTTTCTGATAGTGGCCGGACGAAAGTCACTCCTCAGTAAAAGGTACCATCCATACAGTGAAGCATGGTGGTGGAAGCATCATGCTGTGGGGATGGACTGGGAGACTAGTCAGGATTGAGGTAAAGATGAGCAGAGAAAAGTACAGAGAGATCCTTGATGAAAACCTGCTTCAGAGCGCTCAGGACCTCAGACTGGGGCGAAGGTTCACCTTGCAATTGTACTTGCAAAACACCAGTCTCAATGTTAACAGTGAAGAGTCGACTCCGGGATGCTTGCCTTCTAGGCAGTGTTCCTCTGTACAGTGTCTGTGTTCTTTTGCCAATCTTAATATTTTATTTTTATTGGCCAGTCTGAGATATGGCTTTTTCTTAGCAACTCTGCCTAGAAGGCCAGCATCCCAGAGTCGCCTCTTCACTGTTAACGTTGAGACTGGTGTTTTTGACGGTACTATTTAATGAAGCTGCCAGTCTGTTTCTCAAACTACACACTCTAATGCACTTGTCCGCTTGCTCAGTTGTGCAGTTGTGTTCTCCCACTCCTCTTTCTATTCTGGTTAGAGCCAGTTTGCGCTGTTCTGTGCAAGGAGTAGTACACAGTGTTGTATGACATACATTTCTCACATGGAATAGCCTTCATTTCTCAGAACAAGAATAGACTGACGAGTTTCAGAAGAAAGGTCTTTGTTTCTGGCCATTTTGAGCCTGTAATCGAACCCACAAATGTTGATGCTCCAGATACTCAACTCGTCTAAAGAAGGACAGTTTTATTGCTTCTTTAATCAGCACAACAGTTTTCAGCTGTGCTAACATAATTGCAAAAGGGTTTTCTAATTATCAATTAGCCTTTTAAAATGATCAACTTGGATTAGCTAACAGAACGTGCCATTGGAATACAGGAGTGTTGGTTTTTGATAATGGGCCTCTGTACGCCTATGTAGATATTTCATTAAAAATCTGCCGTTTCCAGCTACAATAGACAATTTGAGTTTGTGACTGTTTTCTATTTGTGCTATCTGGGAATCTGCTTCATAATGCTACTTCATATTGCTGTGTAGTGTGTGTGTGTGTGTGTGTGTGTGTGTGTGTGTGTGTGTGTGTGTGTGTGTGTGTGTGTGTGTGTGTGTGTGTGTGTGTGTGTGTGTGTGTGTGTGTGTGTGTGTGTGTGTGTGTGTGTGTGTGTGTGTGTGTGTGTGTGTGTGTGTGTGTGTGTGTGAACTAGAACTTCAAAGGCAAATACAATTTTCTGAAATGACTACGACACAATTATACATAAAAAAGTAATGATAGGATATTAGCAGTTCTTAAGGTGCTATGCAACCATGTCAAATGACAATAACATGATTGGAGTGTTATGAGTCTGCATCCCAAATGGCACCATTTTCCCTATTTGGAGCCCATATGGTTCTGGTCAAAAGTAGTGTACTATGTAGGAAATATGGTGCCATTTGGAGTACAACCTGAGTGTTTGGAATTGGCACAATATAATTCCAATTAAGTGAATTCATGGTAAGCTTAAAACACCCATTACCATCATAAGGGGTAGTTTTCTTAGGGTATTTTCTTCTTAACTGTTTGACAACAGAACAGAACAAAATATATGTTTTAACATACAGTATATTGGCACTGGTATGGAACTGGATTTAATAATTTATTGAGGTAAAAAAAACGCTGAATTTACCCTTTACGTAACGAACCTGTCTGACATGAGGAGCCATAACGTAATTATCCTCACTTCACCTTCAATGTTAATCAATTAACAACATTCTCTATGATTGTTGGTTTAATTAACACAAATAGAGATGACTGTGAACTCGGTATGCTATGTTAAAATACAGTAATGGCTCATAGCAGTGTGTTACTCCACTCTTTCAAATGAACACAAATTGGTTCTTATAACAGAGTGAAGTGTATCCGTAAAGTAGCCTCCCATCAATGAAAAATAATGGTTGGAATTGGCACATTTTAATTCAAAAAAATTGGATCGGCGTTTGAGGATAGCTTGTTACAGACTGAACCTTTCTGACATAAGATGAGTCAAATATGTTCTCTATTGACAAGCATAGAGATGAGGGTGATTTACACCTCAGGGGCCTTATGTATCAAGCGTCTTACAGAAGGAGTGCTGATTTAGGATCAGTTTTGCATTTTAGATGGCAATTAATATGACTATATGTACAATTCTAAGATGTACAATCTTAGAAAAAAAGGTACTACCTAGAACCTTAAAGGGTTCTTCAGCTGTCCCCATAAGATAACCCTTAGAAGAACCCTTTTTGGTTGCAAATATAACCCTTTTAGTTCCAGATAGAACCCTTTTGGGTTCCATGTAGAACCCGTTCTACAGATGGTTCTACAGGGAACCAAAAGGGGCTCTACCTGGAACCAAAAATGATTATCCTATGGGAACAGCCAAAGAACTCTTTTGGAACACTTTTTTTAAGAGTGTAGATTGAAACTCCTCTGAGGACTTGACACATATGGCCCCTATTTGGGTGGCATACAGTGGAGTGGTCTCACAACGAGACCGCCATGCAGTCTGGCTGCCTTCCTGTCCATTCTCCAGACAGACACAATCAACCCCTTGCTTGACCGGGCCAGCTAAGGTATAATTAGGACCTGATTTCAGGTCAGGTTACAGCATCGGCTAGACAAAGAACACAGATAGGGGAGGGGGTTTTAAGCTTCCCTTAAGGTACATTGGCAACCAAACAAATACATTTCCAGATACATTTTTGGTTATAGCATTAGCTAGACAATGAACACTGACAGAGCGTTTTTAATAGATTCCTTAGGATACAGTACATTGGCAACCTAACAAATAAATTCCAGGTGTCCTCCATCTTTTCGATAGACAGAATAATAGTGTTGTATTATGTTACAGTGTCTTCCATTGTATCTTGAGGAACAAGGCTGGACATTCCATGCTAGGGACAGTACAAGACATCCTCAGCATGCTCTGAGAGATACACCATGAATAGAGCACATCCTACAATTGTTAATTCCACATTGGTCTGATTCAACATTTTGTAATGCCATGAGACAAAAAACCACAAGAAAACGTTAGTAACATTCAAAGAACGTTGTGCAATTTTTATTTTAAAACATGTACGTTCCGTTGTCAGCATCTTGTTAAGTGTGATACCTGATCTTAATGAGTGCTTGTTTCCTTTCAAATAGGATATGTTTGAAAATACTAAAATGAACAGCTTTGAGTTAAAGAAACATGGCATGCTAGCTTCATCTTGGTGGCACAGTGAACTAATTCCATGGATAGAGAGGTGAAGAGCATAGGTTTGAATCTCACTGATGCCTTGCCACAACAAAAAAAGGAATGTGATTGCATGATTAATGCCTAAGCAAATAAATGTGTCCTATCTGTGGAGTTCAAAACAGTTAACCCAAATTAAGCTACCAGTGTTGTTAAAAGTCTTATTAAAACATGTTCTCAAAACATTATTTAATTACTTTCAAATAACCCATAATTTCTGTTCTCAGAATGTTCATAAAACCTCACAGAACCTCCTTGCAACTTAAAAATGAACATTCCCAGAACTGGCAAAATGTTCACTTCCAATCTCAGAACGTTTAAAAATGGTTTTAAACGCCAGGAAATGTATGGCTTCATTCCCAGAACCAATGGGAATCCAAAAACATACAGTTGAAGTCGGAAGTTTACATGCACCTCAGCCAAATACATTTAAACTCAGTTTTTCACAATTGCTGACATCCAAGTAAAACTTCCCTGTCTTAGATCAGTTAGGATCACGACTTTATTTTAAGAATCTGCAATGTCAGAATATTAGTAGAGAATGATTTATTTTAAATTTGATTTATTTTGTCACATTCCCAGTGGGTCAGAAGTTTACATACATTCAATTAGTTTCTGGTAGCATTGCCTTTAAATTGTTTAACTTGGGTCAAACATTTCAGGTAGCCTTCCACAAGCTTCCCACAATAAGTTGGGGGAATTTTGGCCCATTCCTCCTGACAGAGCTGGTGTAACTGAGTCAGGTTTGTAAGGCCTCCTTGTTCGCACACGCTTTTTCAGTTCTGTCCACAAATTATCTATAGGGTTGAGGTCAGGGCTTTGAGATGGCCACTCCAATACCGTGACTTTGTTGTCCTTAAGCCATTTTTCCACAACTTTGGAAGTATGCTTGGGGTCATTGTCCATTTGGAAGACCCATTTGCGACCAAGCTTTAACTTCCTGATTGACGTCTTGACATATTGCTTCAATATATCCACATCATTTTCCACCTCATGATGCCATCTATTTTGTGAAGTGCAACAGTCCCTCCTGCAGCAAAGCACCCCCACAACATGATGCTGCCAGTTGGGATGGTGTTCTTCGGCTTGCAAGCCTACCCCTTTTTCCTCCAAACATAACAATGGTCGTTATGGCTAAACAGTTTTATTTTTGTTTAATCAGACCAGAGGACATTTCTCCAAAATGTATGATCTCTGTCCCCATGTGCAGTTGCAAACCTTAGTCTGGCTTTTTTATGGCGGTTTTGGAACAGTGGCTTCTTCCTTACTGAGCGGCCTTTCAGGTTATGTCGATAAGGACTCGTTTTACTGTGGATATAGATAATTTTGTACCTGTTTCCTCCAGCATCTTCACAAGGTCCTTTGCTGTTCTTCTGGGATTGATTTACACTTTTCGCACCAAAGTACGTTCATCTCTAGGAGACAGAACGCGTCTCCTTCCTGAGCTGTATGACGGCTGCGTGGTCCCATGGTGTTTATACTTGAATACTATTGTTTGTACAGATGAACGTGGTACCTTCAGGCGTTTGGAAATTGCTCCCAAAGAATCAGACTTGTGGAGGTCTACAATTTCTTTTCTGAGGTCTTGGCTGATTTCTTTTGATTTTCCCACGATGTCAAGCAAAGAGGCACTGAGTTTGAAGGTAGGGCTTGAAATACATCCACAGGTACACCTCCAATAGACTCGAATAATGTCAATTAGCCTATCAGAAGCTTCTAAAGCCATGGCATAATTTTCTGGAATTTTTCAGCTGTTTAAAAGCACAGGCAACTTAGTGTAAGCAAACTTCTGACCCACTGGAATTGTGAAACAGTGAATTATAAGTGAAGTAATCTGTCTGTAAACAATTGTTGGAAAAATGACTTGTGTCATGCACCAAGTAGATGTACTAACCGACTTGCCAAAACTATAGTTTGTTACCAAGAAATGTGTGGAGTGGTTGAAAATTAATTTTAATGACTCCAACCTAAGTGTATGTTAACTTCTGACTTCAGCTGTACATTTGCACTATGCTGATGTAACCAAATGTGCTATCTGGGACTAGAGAAAATAAAACTGTGGAGTGTAGAGTTTATTTTTAGCCTGGAAAGGTCAATTGAGGGTCTAATTCAGATTTTACGAAATCTTTGACTTTTTTTTACATGTTTTGAGTCAAGCACTTCTCAGTAGTTGGTAATTAGATTTAGGCTACCTTATGCAGGTGTGTAAAGAGGTTTGTGGGTGTGGCTCCCTTGCATGCACTGAATACATTTAATTCCACCACAGAAAACACACCCATGTGGTGGTCTACCAATTTGATCAGGGAGTTTTTGTTCAATTTGCTTTTCTGTTCATTTATCTTAATTAAGCATCCCTTTAAATACTGTGTACCTTTAATTAGACTTTGATTGACACAAGACTAAAATATAGATTATGACGAATGTGTTCAGAATATGGAAAAATAGCCATGAAAACGTATGCATATTCGTCTCCATTTCAGAACCCATGGGTAGATAAAACGGGTAGATAAGACAAGTTATTTATGTTTAGGGATTAATCATTAATCTTACTTCATGGTTAAACAGTGTTGGACAGCCTTTAAACACAAACAAAAAAAGGTGGTTTGATTCTTTACAAACGTGACCTCATTCAGTTAGTCAATTGTAATGTTGGAAGTAGTGTACAATATAATCATAATATGGAGAACATTATACATTTGTATGACATAATAAATATACCCATATTTCCCTCACTGATCATGGAACTCTGTGATGACAATGACCACGTCTTGTGCCATGCTTCAAGTTCAAACGAATGGTTTGCGCTCCATAATGATTTAGTAAGCCTACATGTCCCAACTTATTTTTACTGCAATTTGTATCTGGCCTTCATGAAATATTATCCACTATCACTTGACCTTCCTGCAAAAACAAACAACAAGGACGTGACAGTGTTTACAGAGGAAACCAATAAAGGTAGGCTAAATCAAACGATGTAATGGAACGATACCAATGTAGGGTAAACTACCAACTGAAGGGAACTAACACTAAAATGTCATACGTGGTTATTACTTTTGGTCGGAACTAATAGTGGCTAATGATACTTAACATATAGCCTACCAATGAAAAGAAACAGGAAAAGTCAGGACATATGTTTTTAACATTCTGGAGAGCAGAAAGTTTCAATTAGGCGCTAAACATTTCGCTTGCGTCTCCAAATATAATCCCTGCAAGTAATAAGGCCACACAATTAAAATGATGCGTAACAGCACAGCATTTCATACTTCACTGTGGTAAATTGGCATAAATACCTGTCATGTTGATTTGCTTTTAAGTTTCCTGCCATATGACTGGTTTCACATTGGTCTCCTGTAATAATATGGTCAAATATATCTAAAACAATTGTAATCTAGCCCTTATCAAAACAAATGACTAATTTACCTAGCTCTTATCAATAGCTCTTATGAATTTATAAATTACAGTGCATGGATAATACTGCTATTTCTATTAGAAAAAATACAGTAGCCCAGTTTTTCCACTTGGAACTGACAGGTTCCCTCAACCTTATTCATGGTTTCCTTGCCTGTGAATGTGATAGAATTATTGGGGAATTAAGTCAAGGTCAGAATAGGGGAATCTGTAGGCACACCTCTGCCACGCCTTCATTTCTGAGACTTCCACTCCAAATGCGTAGCTGGCTGGCACATGCGTTTCCCCATTCTTAAGTTCAAGGTTAGAATGTGAGCAGAGAGAAAAGTGTGTGAGGTCTTACAATATTAGATGATTACATTTCTCAAAAACAGGTTATAGGTTACATGTGCACAACCAAGTCAGAACAGTAGGCGTAATTAAGAGGTGAAAATAGACCAAATTATTAGGGTGAGGCACATGGGCTACTAACAGCTTACTTTACAACATACACTTAGTATTACTTTCTTAGCTAGAGTATACATATCTCCCTGGCATATTACATAATTTATGCAGCAGCATACAAGACATTTTTGGACTCACCACTCATTGTTAAATTTGCGATTTCAACTTGTTGTGTAATGTTTATGTCTAATGTCCGATGAGCAACGACGATGAGCAACGAGCAATGAGTTTTATCTATAATTTATCATCATTATTTCTCTTCATATGACAAGGATTAAAAAGGATTTGCCAGTAGATTGTCGATTTGATTAATGATGATGACTGCAAGTATGATGTTGACATGATCAGTCCAATCAAAGCTACTATAGATATAACGTGATTTGACATCATTTTATCTATGGCCAATGACCTTGAGCCTTCTTGGATGGGCACTTCTAATGTAACTCTATGGCAGCACCCAAAGGGCTTGAATTTTTGAAGTCTATCCTTAGACTTGGCAGTGATGTAGTGTCCCCATGAGTGACAGAACACTGAGCCAATCACGGTGCAACGCTCCATATTTTCTACTGGCTTGCCCCACCACCACAGAAAGCACTGAGCTAGGCTGAAGCACCTGCATAATGGAGCTGCCTTGCACAAGAAAACAAAAAAGAGACCATGTTTATTAACTTAATGATATATATATATATATATATGTTTGCAAACTGATATGTGACATGTATTAATGCCAAGATAACGTCCAAAACATTTTAATTTTATGTTATTCTAAAAATGTGGGTCTCTACTTGTACCTTTCATGCGTAAACAATTGATAACACATTTCATTTTTTCTTTCTGTCAAAACAAACAATAAATGCCCTGTATTAATTATAGGTTGGAAAATGATATACTGTTGCTTGCATAGCCATCTAGTGACGGCTGTGCGTTTCTTAGCCACGTCTTAGTTGGGACAGAAGTGGTACCAATAAGAATGCCGGACACATTGCGCATGGGCAGAGAGAGGGTCCCAGCTTGCACAACTCAGTATGCTGTGCTTAAAGCACCGCATTATACCTCATACATGCTACAAAGACATCAAGGGATGTGGATAGCAAAAGCCCGTCTAGAAAAATATCTGTGCGCACTAGTTGCTGTGCATCACGTTGGAAAGGCTGTCATTATAATATGGTAAGTAAATTAATATTAATTATCTTATCTTAATGTTAGAATTTTTATCATGATTAGTAAGTATGATTAAAATTATTATTAGTAAGATTATGGTGATTATTATAATTAGTATATTATTAGTAGCCTATTAATATGGTTGATATTGATTGATTGCTGAATTGATTAGTCTAGTAATTGCACATATCATACATGTATTTATTCATTTATCCATGTTGATCTTTTTGCCACTGACTTGTAAAATGTAGGCTTATTTTTATTTGTATTTACCTAGAACATATCTCCCAGAGTCTACGCCTAATTGGGACACCTTACTATTGGATTTTACTTTGCCTTTGATAAGCCTACCGTCCAAGAGACAAACATGTAAACAGAACAAAACATCTTAATAAACTTTGCAATAATGGGAAATTATAAACAAATTAACAAGGAACAGATGAGGAGCCAACCAGTCACTTCACCGATGTCTGGTACTGGATAATAAGCAGTGTTTTTAGGCTCCAGGTGAAACACACTATGCAAACAGAGCGACGGAGCATCGTATAGTTCCAACATTTTCGTTTCACAAAAGTACATAGAACTACGTAGAAAACGGGGCTTGTGTAAGGTGGCGAGTTTACGCATGAATGATGGAGGACCTTCTGCGAGACCAAGACTTGTGGGCAATTGTAAATGATTCATGGACCAACTCGAGTCGGGGTGGAAACGAGACCAGAACTGGGAACCAGTCCATCGTGAACCCCTTGAAGCGGAACGAGGAGGTGGCCAAAGTGGAGGTGACCGTTCTTGTCCTAGTTCTGCTGCTCGCGATGGTCGGTAACATTTGCGTCCTTTTGGCTATCCATACGAGCAAGCACAGCCACTCTCGGATGTATTACTTCATGAAACACCTCAGTATTGCGGACCTGGTGGTGGCAATCTTTCAGGTCCTCCCGCAGCTTATATGGGACATTACATTCCGCTTCTACGGGCCGGACTTACTGTGCAGGCTGGTGAAGTACCTACAGGTTGTCGGGATGTTCGGGTCGACCTACATGCTTGTTCTAATGTCCATAGACAGATGTTTGGCGATATGTCAGCCGCTTCGCTCTCTGCACAAGAGGAAGGACCGTTTTTATGTGATTGCCTCTTGGATGCTTAGTCTGATTTTCAGTACCCCTCAAGTGTATATATTTTCGTTGAGGGAGGTGGGCAACGGAGTTTATGACTGTTGGGGAGACTTCGTGCAACCCTGGGGCGCCAAGGCGTACATTACATGGATTAGTCTTACAATCTACATAATTCCAGTGGCTATCCTAAGTCTTTGCTATGGCCTGATAAGTTTTAAAATATGGCAAAACTTTAAAATGAAAACCAGACGGGATCAGTGTATGTCTCTGACGCCGCGGGAGTACAAAGGCGCAGCGCTCTCTCGAGTGAGCAGCGTGAAGCTCATATCAAAAGCGAAGATCCGAACTGTCAAAATGACTTTTGTCATAGTCCTAGCTTATATTGTTTGCTGGACTCCTTTTTTCTTCGTACAAATGTGGTCGGCATGGGATCCTGCTGCACCCAGAGAAGGTAATTGTAAAGAGCTTTATGCATGAATTACACAGTGCTTTATTATGCATGGATGGGTTTATCAGGAGCACGTATAAACATAGCAATATTGCATAATGTAGATCAATTGTTGGCTCCATAAGCAGGGTTGTGCTGTTAGATCGCAGGAGAGCAGAGTATACACAGAGCTGGTAAAACTATTTCTGGAAAATTCATTCTGATTAATTACCACAAGAATGTCATGAAAAATAATAGAATGACAAACTACATGGCGGTCTAGAGGTAGGTAAATTGTGGTTTCTTCCCTGTCTTCTCTCTGGCAGTGGCAAGAATTATGAATAACTATTGGATATATCTATGCACTGCAGAGGCCCGTCAAAAAAATCCAAATTCACCGTGTGTCTGCCTTGATTTTCAAAAAACTCCACGGACCACATCTTGCGCAGTGGAACCCAGCACATTATGTGACCACTTGGTTACATGACACCGTTCTGCCGAGGACACCCAAACCAGAAAGGCTACCGCAAAGCCTAAGGAGCCTGACCCTCTCAGGGAGTTGCTGTAGCCCTGCTTGGCACATTTAACCTATTGGCTATTGGTTGAGACCCAGGCCCGTCCGGGTTAAACGGGTTAATGTGTCCAAAACAAAACTAATATTTCTTACATCTCCTAGATATAGGACAGACACTTCAAAACCTTATTCCCTATGATTTCTTTTTTTACTATCTTTTTTTACCATTTACTGCATAAATGTGTTATTCAATGTGTTTCCATGGGCTATAGCAGTAAAGGCCAAGTAAAGGTTTTTGTTATACCTAAAGGGGTCCTACATTTAAAAATCAAACAGCTAAATTATGATGGAGGCCACTGGGTACTCTCGAGCAGCTAGATGTTCTTTACCATTCGGCCATCAGATTTGCCACCAATGCTCCTTATAGGACATATCACTGCACTCTATACTCCTCTGTAAACTGGTCATCTCTGTATACCCGTCGCAAGACCCACTGGTTGATGCTCATTTATAAATCCCTCTTAGGCCTCACTCCCCCCTATCTGAGGTAACTACTGCTGCCCTCATCCTCCACATACAACACCTGTTCTGCCAGTCACATTCCTTTATAGGTCCCCAAAGCACACACATCCCTGGGTCACTCCTCTTTTCAGTTCGCTGCAGCTAGTGACCGGAACGAGCTGCAACAAACACTCAAACTGAACAGCTTCATCTCAATCTCTTCATTCAAAGACTCAATCATGGACACTCTTACTGACAGTTGTGGCTGCTTTGTGTGATGTATTGTTGTCTCTACCTTCTTGCCCTCTGTGCTGTTGTCTGTGCCCAATAATGTTTGTACCATGTTTTGTGCTGCTGCCATGTTGTGTTGCTACCATGCTGTGTTGTCATGTTGCTTCCTTGCTATGTTGTTGTCTTAGGTCTCTCTTTATGTAGTGTTTTCTCTCTTGTTGTGATGTGTGTTTTGTCCTATATTTATATTGTATTTATTTTTTATTTTCATCCCAGGCCACAGTTCTCATGCGCCAAAACTCAACAGAGCACACCAGGATATATATATATATATATATATATATATATATATATATATATATATATATATATATATATATAGTTTTTTTAACACCATCTGCTATAATTTGCTCACAAAACAGTAATTCAAGAAAATCAAAATGCATAGGCTATTCCCATGATGCAGTTTCATCAGTAAAACATGAAGAATTCACAATTGACAGTGATGATTACAATTAGGTATGCCTAAATTGGGGTTTGAGGGTATTAAACATTGAAAATGTCTTGACACAATAATGTGTGGGCTTAGCCAGATGTTGTAACTGTAGAGTGCATATTATGCATATTCTATATAATAATAGGCTATACAAAAACTATATATCTGTCGGTACAAACTTTGAGTGAGGAAATTATAATGTTTTACACTTTATTTTGCGCTTCCACACCTAAGAAAATAGCACCACGTCACTGTCCATCAGCCTGGTCTCATAGAGTAGACGTAACATAGTATATGTCAATCTGGGACACTCAAATTAGTGTGATATGTTACATTTGATATGGTTACATAAGACAGAAGTTTTACAGTAGACTTAAACAAATCTACTTTGAAATAAAAGTATACACCTCACACACATGGTTATGGGAATAAAAAAAGAAGACCCATGTACCATGTCAAATATACAGTTGAAATGTATTCCATTTGAGTTTTTATCCCAATATTACACTTCATATACAACACAGAAAACGGAAATATAAACAAACCCGTTTGACATAGAAACACTGGATTTTCAGCGTTTAAAAAAATGAATGTTTATTGAATATTAAATTATGAAATATATTAATAACATTCCACCCATGAGGCCACTAGAGGGAAATTTGGTCATTTGACTGCAGGAACTATGGCAAAAACGAAAGTATGGTGATTGGGCGGGTGTATAAGGCAAACATCTAGCAACCCAAAGGTTGCGTCTTTGATTCTTATCACGGACAAGTTTAGCATTTGCTACTTTGAAACTACTTAGCATGTTAGCTGGGCCGTTCAAGAATATAGGGAAGGGTACCGAAAACATTTCTGCATCATTGAAGGTCCCCAAGAACACAGTGGCCTCCATCATTCTAAAATGGAAGAAGTTTGGAACCACCAAAACTCTTCCTAGAGCTGGCTACCCGGCCAAATGGAGCAATTGGGGGAGAAAGCCATTGTCAAAGAGGTGACCAAGAACCCGATGGTCACACTGACAGAGCTCCAGAGTTCCTATGTGGTGATGGCAGAACCTTTCAGAAGGACAACCATCTCTGCAGCACTCCACCAATCAGGACTTTTTGGTAGAGCGGCCAAACGGAAGCCACTCTTCAGTAAAAGGCACAACAGCCCACTTGGAGTTTGCCAAAAGTCATCTAAAGGACTCTCAGACCATGAGAAACAAGATATTCTGGTCTGATGAAACCAGGATTGAACTCTTTGGCTTGAATGCAAAGCGTCACATCTGGAGGAAACCTGGCACCATCCCTATGGTGAAGCATGGTGGTGGCAGAGTCATGCTGTGTGGATGTTTTTCAGCGGCAGGGACTGGGAGACTAGTCACGATCGAGGGAAAGATGAACGGAGCAAAGTACAGAGCGATCCTTGATGAAAACCTGCTCCAGAGCACTCAGGATCTCAGACTGGGGCGAAGGTTCACCTTCCAACAGGACAACAACCTTAAGCACACCTCCAGACTGGGGCGGCAGGGTAGCCTAGTGGTTAGAGCGTTGGACTAGTAACCGGAAGGTTGCGAGTTCAAACCCCCGAGCTGACAAGGTACAAATCTGTCGTTCTGCCCCTGAACAGGCAGTTAACCCACTGTTCCCAGGCCGTCATTGAAAATAAGAATTTGTTCTTAACTGACTTGCCTGGTTAAATAAAGGTAAAAAAAAAAAAAAAAAAGACAACGCAGGAGTGGGTTCAGGACAAGCATCTGAATGTTCTTGAAGGGCCCAACCAGAGCCCAGACTTGAACCCAATCTAACCTTTAAGTTTGCAGTGACACATCCATAACCTGAGCGGAAACCAGATTGCATACCAGAGAGAATACTATAGACATCAAAAAAGCCAGTCAGTTGATTATTGACACGTTTTTCCAACAGTTTTGATAAACAGGGCAAAATAGAAATAGGCCTATAACTGTCACGGCTGGCTGAAGGACTGGACCAAGGTGCAGCATGGTAAGCGTACATTTTCTCTTTATTAAAAATCTTCCCACAAAACAGGAGGGGAAAAAGGGTACCTAAGTATGGTTCTCAATCAGAGACAACGATAGACAGCTGCCTCTGATTGAGAACCACACCCGGCCAAACACATAGAAATAGAAAATCATAGAACATAGACTGCCCACCCAAATCACACCCTGACCAAACCAAAATAGAGACATAAAACGCTCTCTACGGTCAGGGCGTGACAATAACAGTTAGGATCGGCTTGATCTCCCCCTTTAAAAAAATGCCGAACCGTGGCTGCCATCCAAGCAATGGGAACCTCCCCAGAGAGAAGAGGCAGGTTAAAAAAGGTTGGAGATAGGCTTGGCGATTACAGTGACAGCAACCTTAAAGAAGAAAGGGTATAAACCATCTGACCCATATGTTTTTTGGGGGTCAAGGTTAAGGAGCTCCTTTAGCACCTCAGACTCAGTGACAGCCTGCAGTGAGAAACTTTGTAGAGGGGCAGGGGGAAAAGAGGGAAGAGCATCAGGGCTAGTGACATTAGAAGGGGTGGGAGATAAACATTTGGACAGGCAAGGAGGCATGTCTGAGTCAAATAGAAATCCTGACTTAATGAAGTGGTGATTAAAAAGCTCAAGCATGTGCTTCTTGTCAGTAACAACCACATCAACAACTACAAGGGACATGGGCAGCTGTGAGGGGGAGGGTTTATTCTCAGAGTGGATCAAGCTGATTCTATACCAATTTACAGAGGCCAGGTCATGAAGGAAGGCTTACTATTTAAAGTTATTTAGCAAGCGTCTATGACACATCAGGACAGGTCGTTTCAATGAGCAGCATTACAAACACAGGCTGTTAAACGGTGATCACTAAGGTCATTACAGAAAACATCCAACTGATACCTATCAGGATTATTTGTGAGGAGAACATTGATGTGAGTAGTCTTTTCTGGATGTTTGGAGTCACATCTTGTGGGGTTGGTAATAATCTGAGAAAGATTTAGTAAATCCCATTGCTTTAGGACTTGGTCAGGTGGTTTAAGCATGTCCCCGCTTAGGTCATCTAGCAGGACGGATTCAGACAGTGTAAGGGGCCAGGAGTGTACTAACTGGACAGTTCTCTAAGTGTGATAGGACCAGTAATTGAATCACCGGATTCAGAGTGTTAGATGTTACATACTCTGACGCCTTGTAGTTTTGTTTTTTTCACTCACAAATGAGTCCTGATTGAACCCTCTGTAGGACCTTCGGTAGATTACTTTAGGGCCAGACTTTGGTATTTTAGTTTTCCTAGTGAGTGAGTCCTGATTGAACCCCCTGTAGGACCTTCGGTAGATTACTTTAGGGCCAGACTTTGGTATTTTAGTTTTCCTAGTGAGTGAGTCCTGATTGAACCCTCTGTAGGACCTTCGGTAGATTACTTTAGGGCCAGACTTTGGTATTTTAATTTTCCTAGTGAGTGAGTCCTGATTGAACCCTCTGTAGGACCTTCGGTAGATTACTATAGGGCCAGACTTTGGTATTTTAATTTTCCTAGTGAGTGAGTCCTGATTGAACCCTCTGTAGGACCTTCGGTAGATTACTTTAGGGCCAGACTTTGGTATTTTAGTTTTCCTAGTGAGTGCAACCAAGTTATGATCACTACAACCTAGTGCCACTGATACAGCTTTAGAACAATGTTCAGCCATGTTAGTAAAAATGTGATCAATTCAAGTTGACGATGTGATACCGGACCTATTAGTGAACGTTCTGGTTGGTAAGGTCACGACTTCCACCGAAGGTGGCTCCTCTTCCTGTTCGGGGCGGCGCTCGGCGGTCGTCATCGCCGGTCTACTAGCTGCCACTGATCCTTTTTCCTTTTATTTTGGTTATGTTTGTTTTGTGTTTCACCTGGTTTCATTTTGGTTAATTAGGGGGGTGTTTAATCTCACCATTTCCTTTGGGTTTTTGTGCGGGATTGTTTTCGTTTGACTGTCAGTGAGTTTTGCGTTGCATTTTCTTTAGTTCATTTTTAACAGGTGGTTTTTCCCTGGACTGTGTCTGAGTGTGGTTTTGTGGCTACTGTTGTAGTACGGTGTCCTGTTATTTTGTACTTGTTTAAATAAACAACCTTCCTTCAGAACTTGTTTCTCCTGCGCCTGACTCCACACACACTTCTCCTTGGGGAGATCTGACAGGTAATGCCATAACTTGCGTCAGGTTATATACATTGGCAACATAAATACGTTTCTTTCTCATTGGAAAGTTGGTGTTACAAAAAAAATCTATATTCATAGCTCCCTGTCTATTGCTCCTCCTAACTCCTAGGGAGGGAGGGTGAACAATCAGTTTGTCAATCCTCAAGTATGCTATGTCACCTTGTTCTCTTACAGCCTTCATGGCTGGTATTAGTTAGTTTCTTCTTTGACAGACTGCATAGGGAAATCCTAATTTAAGGCATTTGGCTTTTTCAAGGACTGCAATCCTTGAACCTGAGGAATCTCACTAAAAATAGCCTGGGTCTGGTTTTATTGGCATCACCAGTGCCCCCTGGTTTTCCCAGACCAATGAGCATGTTCCAGATCAATCTGTTGATCCAATTGTAGCTCTTCAGAAAACTGCTTTCGAACTATGATATTTATGTGTCTGTAACTTTCTCACTCATCATTATTCACAAAGATTGTCAAATAATATTGGTCTTTTAAATTGTTCCTGTTCTGACCCTTCATGTGATATGCTATAGGCCGAGTGTCAAGGCTCAGGAGTAGACCCAAGTGCAGACAGCTTTGAAATAACAAAAGTTTATTACAAAAACAGGGGGGCAGGAAACAACAGATCACGGGCAGGCAGAGGTCAGTAGTCCAGAGCTGAGTCCAAAAGGTACACAACGGCAAGCAGGCTTCAGGGCATTTAGAGGTCAGTAATCAAGGGTGGTATGGCAAGGTACAGAACGACAGGCAGGCTCAGGGTCAGGGCAGGCAGAATGGTCAAAACCGGAAAAGCTAGAAAACAGGAACTGGAGCCAGTCAGGAGCACCGGAAAAACCTCTGGTATGCTTGACGAAACAAAGCAAACTGGCAACAGACAAACAGAGAACGCATGTATAAGTACACTGGGGAAAATGGGGAAGATGGGCGACACCTGGAGGGGGGTGGAGACAAGCACAAAGACAGGTGAAACAGATCAGACCAGAATAAATGGTTGTGAAAGCCAATTATTTTTATTATATGCCTTATTCTTATCATATTATGTACTTCCTGATACATTTTGATGACAATATGATGAATGTTGTATATAATCCTATCGCTATGACCACGAAAAGGTTTGAATGAGACTATTCCCCTAACCTTATTCTTTCAATAAAGTTTTTGTTTCATTAAAATTATATTACTTGTTTATGTATTTCCTTATCATATGTATCACATATGCAGACTTGTGTTTAATATAAGAAAAGTGCTTGATCAAGGAACATACAGAAAAATGCCATCGGTCACTAAAACAGCTGTAAGTTGTTCTCAGTAAAAGGTATTTATATTCTGATTGCAAATGTTCAAACCTTCCAAACCAAGGAAGACTCAATATGCTTAAGGTTTTTCTCTATCTTCATTAGAAAGTTGTGTAAATGGCAGTTGTTTAGGAAAAAAGCATACACTTGAATATATATAAAACACTTTCACAGGTGTTATTACTTGACTGATTACAATTTGATTGACGGTATGTCATCATTTGAAAGGGCTGTTTGTCAGCTTTCAAAATGTGTATTATGTTTTCATATATGGTTTTACACCAGCAAATTATACTCATTAATGCACACGGCGGTCATGATCCATTATCTAAAATTAGTGTTAGCCACCTATCCACCTAGCTACTGTTAGCCACAACAAATGGTAATTCTTTACAAATAAAACGTTTTGCAAATTTGTAACATATTGTATGAATTGAAATTGGTAAACATATTGTACGAATTGAAATTGGTAAAATATCATACAAATTGTAATTTGTAACATATCATACAAAATGGATGATGGACATCCACAAATGAATACATACCATATGAAATGTAACATGTCATACCAATTGGACTGTCTATTTACTCTACCCCTGAGTCCAGGTTGGCTCCATACATTATGCACACACATATGCTATGTAGAGTGAAAAAAGTGAAAGAACCCCCTCTAGTGTGCCCGGCAAAATTAAGCGTAATTGCAAAACAAGTAAGGGAGGCATGGAGAGTGACATGAGCTGTTATCCTCCTGTTTTTTAATTTAGTTTTAGTAGTTGGGAATTAGTTGGGGAATGTCTTGTGTTAGACATATTGTGCTCTTGTCTCTCTCCTGGTGCTATTTGTCCAGTGGTGTGTATCCAAGGAAAGCCAGACATCGACTCTCTCTGTGTTTCACAATTCTCCTTCAATTTGGAAGAGGCTGAATGCATCTCACCGGAGAAAGCATCCAAGCGAAACAGCGCCCTTCTGTCTCTGTATGTGTTGCCCATCTATCTGATGCTCTCTGGTCAAAAAGAGAATGCCATTTTTGCTGCCGGTAGCATTGATTAATACCATTTTCAAAATAATAGCCAATCAGCGTTGAGCTAAACTGAGCAAGCCCAAATGTGAATGGTCCTGGCGCACCAAAAAAAAGGGAAGCCCGTTTGGATTTGGCTTCAGGCCAAACACACAGTAGTGGTGCGTTGGTAAAATCATTGGGTAAGCCCAGACATAAAATAAGCCATATTACAACCTATGTGTTGTGATAATTGTGTTGTTTGCTCTATAACCTGTTAGTTCATATGCCTTTCCACCGTGATATTATATAGGCCTGAGGCCCAAAATAATTTCAACCCCACCTTGGTTACATCACAAAACCGGAGAGCAAACTATGTCCAGTGAAGTCACAAAACTGTAGCGCAAACTATGTCCGGTGAAGTCACAAAACCGGAGAGCTGAAGGTACCACGTTCATCTGTGAAAACAATAGTACGCAAGTATAAACACCATGGGACCACGCAGCCGTCATACCGCTCAGGAAGGAGAAGCTTTCTATCTCCAGGAGATTAACGTACTTCGGTGCGAAAAGTGCAAATGAATCCCAGAACAATAGCAAAAGACCTTGTGAAGATGCTGGAGGAAACAGGTACAAAAGTATCTATATCACAGTAAAACGAGTCCTATATCGACATAACCTGAAAGGTCGCTCAGCAAGGAAGAAGCCACCAGCCTCCAATGACCATCGTTATGTTTGGAAGAAAAAGGGGGAAGCTTGCAAGCCGAAGAACACCATCCCAACCGTGAAGCACGGGGGTGGCAGCATCATATTGTGTGGTGCTTTGCTGCAGGAGGGACTGGTGCACTTCACAAAATAGATGGCATCATTAGGCAGGAAAATTACGTTATAAAATTATGTGTATATATAATTTTTTAAAAATTTATTTTACCCCTTTTTCGTGGTATCCAATTGTTTTTTAGTAGCTACTATCTTGTCTCATCGCTACAACTCCCGTATGGGCTTGGGAGAGACAAAGTTTGAAAGTCATGCATCCTCTGATACACAACCCAACCAAGCCGCACTGCTTCTTAACACAGTGCGCATCCAACCCGGAAGCCAGCCGCACCAATGTGTCGGAGGAAACACCATGCACCTGGCAACCTTGTACCTGTTTCCTCCAGCATCTTCACAAGGTCCTTTGCTATTGTTCTGTGATTCATTTGCACTTTTCGCACCGATTTCTGAAACCTTGCTCCATTTCCTGAAACCATTAAACACAAAACCTCATCTTCAAGCACTATTTACATAACCTCTGACTCCTCTTGCAAAATGAAACATTCGCCTCAAAACAGTTTTACCTGTGTTCAAAATCAAACACTGCTCTCAAATCATAAACAAAGTGATCAAAATGATATACACTCTCAAGCAGTCAGTAAACAATACACAGAAAAATAGAAAACACATTGTTCAAAACATACAATTCTCGGGGAGAAGTACATTTTTAATCAAAATAAATATTCATATTTTCCATCATTGTCCTTTGATGATCTCACATCATTTGAAACAGGTTAAATCCATTTTGAGTGGTTGTGTTCAATCAATGACATATGTTCTCTATTTGTATTTGATTGTTGCCACTTGTGTTTACCAGTATGGATGACATGTGCATTAGAGTGCAGAATGTGTTTTGAGAATGAGAACATGTTTAGAGTTTTGCTGAAAAGTCTAAGTGAGATCTGCAAATTGTGTTTTATCATGTAAAATGGTTTAAGGTATTGACAACAGACTGCATAATTAGCTAAATGAGTCCAGGCAACTGAGAACTTTGTTCAGCCAATGGGCTTTAGTGTTTTAGCAATTGAGAAAAACTGTAAGACATGGGTACATGCATGTCGTTCCATGCTGAATTATAATTGACACCTGGCTGTTCAGCTCCCAACTGTACTATCAGATTGTCAGTTCATTGAGTCCTATTCATAGAAATATACACTCTTAGAAAAAATAGTTATTCATCTGTCCCCATAGGAGAACCATTTTTGGTTCCATGTAAGACCCCTCTGTGGAAAACGGTTCTCTGTGGAACCAAAATGGTTCTACCTGGAATCAAAAACGGTTCTTCAAAGGGTTCTCCTATGGGGAGAGTAATTTAGGCATTCTATTTCTCGAGTTGTACTGAGGATTAGGTACTGCTGCAATCTTCTTTAGGATCAAATCACTTCAATACCAGATATAGTTTTCCTTTGAGGCCGTGTGTCCTATATGTCTTTATAGCCTAAAGTATATTCAACAGTCTGTAAAATGAAGGAGAGGCTATGGAGAGAAAGAGAGAGAAAGAGAGAGAGAGACAGGAAGAGAGAGAAAGAGAGAGAGAGCGAGAGAGAGAGAAGCTGTCAGCAGGTCTCATCTTCAACCCAGGCTCTGATCATAACTCATGCAGACAGGGAGTGGGAGGGAAGATGTACACACTCACTTTATCACCCTCACATACAGTACTGTATAGGGAATGGAAAACTTCCATTATTCTTTCTATAATTCCTTTGCTTATTTAGGTGTTATATACATTATATGCTTAGGAAACTAAAGAGTTGAAAGTTCTCTGATGATGGTGGATTAAATTGCAAGCCCACTTGATGCATTTGATAGGGTCCATTATTATGTTATTTATTATTAATTAACTGCATCCAATTTCATAAATGTATGTACTTTTCCCCCAGAGACCAAAAATGATTTATTACTTGCTGATCTTTTCATGAATTAAATAACACTCACTTCATCAGACTAGTTTATTGGTACGTACAACAGCTTACTGGTACATACAGTGCCTTCAGAAAGTATTCAGACCCCTTGACTTTTTCCACATTTTGTTACGTTACAGCCTTATTCTAAAAAGGATTAAAGAAAACTTTTTCCTCAGCAATCTACACACAATACCTCATAATGACTGTCACGCCCTGGTCAAAGTATTTTGTGTTTATCTTCATTTATTTGGTCAGGCCAGGGTGTGGCATGGTTTTTTTATGTGGGGTGTTTTGTCTTGGGATTTTCGTACGTATTGGGATTGTGGCTTAGTGGGGTTTTCTAGGTAAGTCTATGGCTGTCTGAATTGGTTCTCAATTAGAGGCAGGTGCTTATCGTTGTCTCTGATTGGGAACCATATTTAGGCAGCCATATTCTTTGAGTGTTTTGTGGGTGATTGTTCCTGTCTCTGTGTTTGTTGTTACCAGATAGGCTGTATAAGTTTTCACGGTCCGTTTGTTGTTTTTGTATTGTTCATTTTTTGTGTTCATTAAACATGTATCAAAAATACCACACTGCATTTTGGTCCAACTCTCCTTCACCCGAAGAAAGCCGTAACAATGACGAAGCAAAAACTTGTTTTTAGACATTTTTGCTAATTACTAAAAAATAAAAAACAGAAAAACAGCCTCTAAAAAGGGAAATGGCGACAGTGACTTGTTTTGTTCTTGATTATGATTTATAACTATTCAGACCATTTGCTATGAGACTCGAAATTGAACTCGGGTGCATCCTGTTCCCATTGATCATCCTTGAGATGTTTCGAAAACTTGATTAGAGTCCACCTGTGGTAAATTCAATTGATTGGAAATTATTTGGAAAGGCACACACCTGTCTGTATAAGGTCCCACAGTTGACAGTGCATATCAGAGCAAAAACCAAGCCATGAGTTCAAAGGAATTGTCCATAGAGCTTTGAGACAGGATTGTGTTGAGGCACAGATCTTGGGAAGTATACCAAAACATTTCTGCAGCATTGAAGGTCCCTAAGAACACAGTGGCCTCCATCATTCTTAAATGGAAGAAGTTTGGAACCACCTGGACTCTTCCTAGAGCTGGCTACCCAGCCTAACTGAACAATCGGGGGAGAAGGGCCTTAGTCAGGGAGGTGACCAAGAACCCGATAGTCACTCTGAGAGAGCGCTAGAGTTCTTCTGTGGAGATGGGAGAAACTTCCAGAAGGACAACCATATCTGCAGCTCTCCACCAATCAGACCTTTATGGTAGAGTGGCCAGACGGAAGCCACTCCTCAGTAAACGCACGATTAGCCCACTTGGAGTTTGCCAAAGGTACCTAAAGACTCTCAGACCATAAGAAAGAAGATTCTCTGGTCTGATGAAACCAAGATTGAACTCTTTGGCCTGAATGCCAAGTGTCATGTCTGGAGGAATCCTGGCACCATCCCTGCGGTGAAGCATGGTGGAGGCAGCATCATGCTGTGGGGATGTTTTCAGCGGCAGGGACTGGGAGACTAGTCAGGATCGAGGGAAAGATGAACGGATTAAAGTACAGAGAGATCCTTGATGAAAACCTGCTCCAGAGCGCTCAGGACATCAGACTGGGGCGAATCGGACTTGAACCCGATTGAACATCTCTGAAGAGAATTAAAAAAAATAGCTGTGCAGCAACACTCCCCATCCAACGTGACAGAGCTTGAGAGGATCTGCAGAGAAGAATTGGAGAAACTCCTCAAATACAGGTGTGCCAAGCTTGTAGCGTCATACCCAAGAAGACTTGAGGCTATAATTGCTGACAAAGGGGCTTCTACAAAGTCCTATCTGAATACTTATGTAAATGTGATATTTCAATTTTTGCTTTGTCATTATGGGGTATTGTGTGTAGATTGATGAGGGGGAAAAAACTATTGAATCAAATTTAAAATAAGGATGTAACATAATAGCATTTGGAAAAAGTCAACGAGTCTGAATACTTTCCGAATGCTCTGTACAATTGAAGGCAATAGACAACTTCTCTGATAGGAAACGGCCCATGTTGCATCGATATTAGTCAAAATTGACTACAAAGTGTAAATAGGATAATTTTGGTCATAAATTCAGTCTCATCCAAAACAGAGATTTGTTAGTGAGTTTATCATGATTTACTTTTGAGGGTTGGGTTTTCATTTTGACAATGCTCACTTGTCCACATAGGGATGCAAAGCTGCATTGATTGTGCTTTTTCCATTCCTACTGCAGAACACAGACAGTGAGATAGACCTGACCATCAGAGCAGAGGATCTGACTTTCTTTACATACGACATTATGTTGAATATGTTTTAACTTATAAATACTGCACCAAACTTGAGGAAGTAGTACTGGCTTTGTTCCTATGGTGTCTCATGGGAGACAAACATCAGTAACTGCCACATCGAACCACATCCCCCAAGACTGAATTGAAATTAGCCTTTTTTTTTTTTGTCCATCACCCGTCATGGTTCCATCTATATCTCTGTTCCCATATGGCAGTGGGGGTTTCCCTTTCCTTTCCTCCATTCCAGCAATATGTAAGACACACCACAGCCAGGCCAGGGATCACTATGATTTGTTGATTTGTTTTGTTCTAGAAAGCCAGCTACCTTCACTCTTAAGAGTGGAGGTGTTTTCAGCTGCTGCTCTCCGAAGGAGATTAAAGGGTCCCACTGTTCAGCAAGAATAGGAGCAAGACAAGACAGCCTGACGGCTGATGGGACATTGGCTGATTTGGACATAGGACAGATGCAGGCCCAATTCATGGCCGGACAGTAGGCCAGAGACTTTTAATATGTGGAAATGTAAATGTGCAACGTGTGCTAACTTTACGGTTTTCTGTACTGCATGTAATATATTGTGTGTTTGTGTATTTGTATGCTGACGTCACAAAATAAATGTCCATGTAAATGGACAATAAAATATACATCATATCATACTATATCTAAGAAGAGCAGAGGCATTTGGAAGGAGAGAGAGAGAGAGAGAGAGAGAGCTAGATTGAGATGGTGGAAGTTCTATCTCAAACCTATGCCGATTCTGTTCACTTTAAACTCATTTAGTGAAATGTCAGATCGCCAGTAGGGATTCATCTAATGGCTTCAAAGGTCACAGTACATACACACACTGTCCTTCCCGCATCAGTGTCTTATTGAGTTTTTTTTTTTTCTCACACTAAACATTGCTTCGTTGGGTACCCAAATTCATTGGGTACTACATTCATGTAGTGCAAGAAGAATGGTGTTTTTGACTTAAACCGGAACTCCGGTTACCGGGTTTGGTTAAACAGTGCCCCAGATGCCTGGAGACAATAATGTCAGATTATGGTTTGCTGTTTGTGAATTACAAGATGATGGTTGTTGTGGATGAATGCCTGCCAAAATATAGCAGTTTATCGAAAACAGATTGTTATTGCTCCTTCAAGATTGGAAGTTTGAATGCACATCAAAATTGACAATCAAGCAATTGCTATTGAAATGAACTACGGTGCAAAGATTGCACTGTAACAATTTGCAGTCAAGGCAACAAGTATATATTTCGACAAGGAGAAATATTTGTACTTTCTATACTGTAGTTACCATATTGTGTTTTGCATTGGTAAAAGCTGTGATAGACTTATCGTATCTACAATGCATATTGAAAGTTGTCGGCAGTTGAAAATTTACTTCAATGTCTCTTTCCTTCTCTCTCTCTATCCTAGATGTGGCGTTTATCATTGCCATGTTACTGGCCAGCCTGAACAGCTGCTGTAACCCGTGGATCTATATGTTCTTCGCTGGCCACCTGTTTCACGACCTGATGAGGTGCTTTGTCTGCTGCTCCTCACAGTACCTGAAGGCCTCACGGTGCGGAGGATTTGACCACCAGCAGAGCCGCAGGAGCATTTCCACCTACGTCGTCAAGGACCATAGCAGTCAGAGGAGCGTCACTCACACCTCCAGCACATGAGGAGTGAGGACCATGGAGGAGATGAGTTGGGGTGGGACAGGTTCTCCCTACCCCCGAAAGCCATTCTTTATACCAGTCAGAGGAGCATCACACAGCCCTTCAGTTCATAAGGACCATGGGAACACCAGAAGAGGCCTGGTGTGAGGTACTCTCTAACCTTCAATGACCTTCTCCATCACACAGACTCTAGAGGAGTACCATGAGAGGAGAGGGGGGTGGTCGGGGACCCTCTACCCCCTAATGGACTTAAGCCCTATTCGCACTGGACTAGTATTACTATAGAACGTCAGTTATGTAATTATTACCCTAGAATGTCTGTTTTTCCAGTGGACGATTCAGACAGGATTAGTTTTACCATCTGCCCCCTGTATTTTTTTCTCATTCATATGATGGAAGCCTGGAGGCTGTTCTAGGCATGAAGATATTTAAACTCGTCTAGGGATAGGTCTCTTCAGGGTATCTGGCCACCCTCAGTTCGAAAGTCAAAATAATATCAATAAGAACCATGAACTGTGTACAGATATCTAATTAACTAACATATTTGACAATTTATTATTGAATGGGCAGAATATCATCTGGGCATAGGGAAAGTTGATATATGACAAAACAGGTCATTCATTTGTAGGCTACGTGTATAGCACTTTGTTTAAAGCATCAATTTGTTCCCATGTTCTTCCCAAACTGCGTGCAGCACCTATTAAACTCTGTAATATCCCTCAAAACACAGGGATGTCGATTCACACGGGATAAGTAGATTTTTGGGGTTGGAATAATAACCTCCCCACCAAGTAAAAATGACTGGCATGGCAGATTCGGATGGGACTAAATTTATGTTGTTTTGTACTCGTGCATTTAATTACATTACCCTATCTCCCCCAGTGAAACGAATCCTGTCTGAATAGGGATTTAGACCTTCACCACACAGACCTTCACCACACATACCTTCACCATCATCCAGGGAAGTGGAGTTTGTCTGGGCCAGGTACCAGCCAGAGGAGCATCACACAGACCTCCAGCACATGATGACCATGGAGAGAGGTTGAGTTGGGTATTCTCTAAACCTAATAGACCTTCTTCATGTAAGGTTGGAGGGGGGCCAGGTACTCTCTAATCAAGACATTCATCCAAGGCCGCAGAGTTGGGTTGGACTGGTACCCTGTAAGCCAAAAAGAGACCTTCTGCGTGCAAAGATCTGCAGTGGGGTTGGCCAGGTACTCTCTACTCCTGACACAAACCTTCATCGTGTAAAGAACAGGAGTGGGTGGGCAGATACCCTGTAAGAAACCTTGAAAGATACCCTCAACATTTGAGGGACAGGACTGGGGTGGCCAGATACCCTGAAAGAGACCTTAAGAGAGACCCTCAACATTTAAGGGACAGGACTAGGGTGGCCAGATACCCTGAAATAAACATAAAAAAAGACTCTAAACATTTAAGGGACAGGACATGGAGTGGCCAGATATCTTAAGAGACTTACATCATGCAAAGCCCCACAGAAGGTTGTCCAGGATGTACCCTCTACCCCTCACATAGGTCACCATGTAACACCCAAAGGAGGAATCCATTACGTAACTCTCCACTCCACACATAATACTCAAGCCCTGGAAGTGGGTTATCTTAACATGGTCATTTTGGGGGTGAACTTGTGTCTCTATCTCCATGGCACACCCTTTCAAGACCATCCACTAGTGATTTCACTATATCCATCGTGTCCCTCTAGAATAGATTATCACCCCCCCCCCCCCCCCCCACACACACACACACTTAATTAAGCTCCTACTGTAGTTACACTCTCCTGCACTTTAACCAAAATCCCTCTAAAATGTAAATTGTATGTGGAATATATTTATTTTGCCCTTAGGTTCTGTCAAGTTATGATATACCTTTGTAGCACAGATATACATTTCTGGTTTTATTTCAGTTCTACAGAGCATACAGCTGTGGATCAGGTTGTCAGTCAGTGTGTTACCATAACTCAAATGATTTATTCTTTACCTGTATGTCCTTTTTTCAGGAAAAGACATACAGGCGCAACCTTTTCCCCTCCTGCCTCTTCCCCAGCAAAAAGGTTGTATTGGATTCTTATTATGTTTTCTAACACCTGATATACAATTTGTTTCTACACACAGCTCTGTGACTCTAAATATTTCTCAGGTCTAGGTAGAGAGCAGAGCTTTTTAGCAGAGCTTTTTAGCAGAGCTTGTTCACAACAAGCTGACCTTTCAGTCACCACAATAACAAAATGGGAAATAGAAATAGAATGAAGTTTCACAAACCTATTGTCTTGGTGACCTTACTGCTCAGTCAAGGATATTGCATTGTTATTGATCTCTACACAGAGAGATGTTAGATTATATTGCCTATATCTTCAGACCATGGAGGGGATATTAAAGACTTTATTGTTTATTGACTTTATTGTTATTTTTCTAAGGCTGTGTGTCCCAAATGGCACCCTATTCCCTACAGTGCACTACATTTGACCAGGGCCTATAGGGTTCCGGTCAAAAGTAGTGCACTATATAAGGAATAAGGTGCCATAAAATGTATTCGATAGACAAATAACAATGAAGTATCTTTGATATCCCCAAAGCTACAGGCATACTGTAGCTTTGTAAAATTAGAAAATGTGGACTAAATTTTAAATGTGCTCCAACACTATTGGCTGTGTCTTTCTTCTTTATCATTGTGTGGGTGATTAGATAAACGCAGATGTTCATTTGTGTATATATGTATCCTCTCATTCACATTCACCTTTCCGATTTATACCTAACTGTGTTCACAATATATTCAGAAAGTAAAGATTCTCCCTTTGTATCAACAATTTCTTTGAATGTAAGTATATTAAATGTATCACTAATGTATGATAAAAAAAATAAAACATTTGTGTCTCCAAAATGTTCAGTTATGCATAGATAGAGGAGCTTGGTCCATCCATACTAAATCATTTAAGCAGTCAGATTGATGTCAGTATAATTATCAAAGGTGTCACATTTTTGAAGGTCTTGGATTACTCAAGTCCTGTCAATGTCTATGATTCAGATCAAGTCACTCCCTGTGAGGGAGCTGAGAACAGCAAGCAGAGGATGGACAACTTGCCCTGTAGTTCCTCCTAGTGGCCAGAAAGGTTTGTAGGTCTTTCAGAAAAGTGTGGTTACAGTCAGAAGGTATAACCCAGACACGTCACAAAGGCTATAAGCATCCATTGAAGCGTCAGTTTAGAATGTTTTCTCACCATATGGAACTAGGTGAAACGTTTTATGTTGCCAAACCTAGAATATGTTACGAACACAGCGCAAGTTTTATAGACTTGACACTTTGCCAAAGTAAAAAAAAAAAGGCATTGTTTAGGAGTGCAAGGTCGAATTGAGTTTGTGCGCACACGCACTTCACAGACGAGGGGTTCCCTAACGGAAATATGCAAATATATGCTACAACACAGAAATAGGATCTCTCTAGCTCATGCTTGGCTTTGCCCACCTCCTTGCTTGTTCTGCCCACTATGCATTATCATCATCATTATTATCATTTCTCCTACTGCAAACGACACAGACAAATTATCTTGGGTTAATTATAAATATCTTTCAGTGGGCTTTCTCTGTAGCTGGGATGTGTTCACCAGGGCACGTAACGGAACATGCTTTAAAACATTTTGAAATGTAAATCTAAAATTCATGTTTCCTACTGGACAAGGTTAGGTAGTCACTCCCTGTTTCAATCCATTTTCTTCCATTTGATGCCTAATGAACACGACCCTGGTGTCGGTTATAACCTTTGTGTTTACAGATCCATGTCTGGAGTGTACCTTGGAGTGATGACGCTTTTTTAAATGTTTAAAGTAGAGGATTTAATGGTGTATCTTTAGATCAGAAAACAGAATATTCCTCCTCATTTGTTGATACGTTAGATGGGATGAATAAAACCAAACTGGGCATCTTTTTACAGGTAATCTCTCGATCATCTGATTCTTCTTTGACTTGGATAAACATGCTGTGAATTCCTATATATTGCAATTCCATATCACACACACATGCAGTGGAAGTCGGAGGTTTACATACACTTTAGCCAAATACATTTAAACTCAGTTGTTCACAATTCCTGACATTTAATCCTAGTAAAAATTCTCTGTCTTTGGTCAGTCAGGATCACCACTTTATTTTAAGAATGTGAAATGTCAGAATAATAGTAGAGAGAATGATTTATTTCAGCTTTTATTTCTTTCATCACATTACTTAAGCCATTTTGCCACAACTTTGGAAATATGTTTGAGGTCATTGTCCATTTGGATGAACCATATGCGACCAAGCTTTAACTTCCTGATTGATGTATTGAGATGTTGCCTCAACATATCCATATAATTTTCATCCTTCATGATGCCATCTATTTTGTGAAGTGCACCAGTCCCTCCTGCAGCAAATCACCTCCACAACATGATGCTGCCACCCCCGTGCTTCATGGTTGGGATGGTGTTCTTCGGCTTGCAAGCCTCCCCCTTTTTCCTCCAAACATAACGCTGGTCATTATGGCCAAACAGTTCTATTTTTGTTTAATCAGATGAGAGGACATTTCTCCAAAAAGTATGATCTTTGTCCCCATGTGCAGTTGCAAACCGTAGTCTGGCTCTTTTCTGTCGGTTTTGGAGCAGGGGCTTCTTCCTTGTTGAGCGGCCTTTCAGGTTATGTCGTTATAGGACTCGTTTTACTGTGGTTTATATAGTTTTGTACCTGATTCCTACAGCATCTTCACAAGGTCCTTTGCTGTTGTTCTGGGATTGATTTGCACTTTTCGCACCAAAGTACGTTCATCTCTATGAGACAGAACGCATCTCCTTCCTGAGCGGTATGACAGCTGCGTGGTCCCATGGTGTTTATACTTGCATACTGTTGTTTGTACAGATGAACGTGGTACCTTCAGGCATTTGGAAATTGCCCCCAAGGATAAACCAGACTTGTGGATGGTCTACAATGTATTTTCTGAGGTCTCGGCTGATTTATTTTGATTTTCCCATGATGTCAAGCAAAGAGACACTGTGTTTGAAGGTAGGCCTTGAAATACATCCACAGGTACACCTCCAATTGACTCAAATTATGTCAAATGGCCTCTTAGAAGCTTCACAAGCCATTACATCATATTCTGGAATTTTCCAATCTGTTTAAAGGCACAGTCAACTTAGTGTATGTAAACTTCTGACCCACTGGAATTGTGATACAGTGAATTAGAAGTGAAATAATCTGTCTGTAAACAATTGTTGGTAAAATGAGTGTGTCATTAACAAAGTGGATGTCCTAACCGACTTGCCAAAACTATAGTTTGTTAACAAGAAATTTGTGGAGTGGTTGAAAAACGAGTTTTAATGACTCCAACCTAAGGGTATGTAAACTTCCGACTTCAACTATAGATACTGTACGTTACATATAACCTTCACCACTGGCACTGAGGCATGTTTGTGTAGATCTATCTGGCCTCACCCTTGCCTGAGCATACCGGGAATTCTTTCACTGAATTTTTTCCAAATCAGTTACATACAGTACTGTAGGAAGATTCTATGTCACAACGAGCGCTAAAGACAGACATCACATATACCTGGAACATTAAACAAGTAATTTATTGTAGCATCAACATGTGAATCGAGCATGGAATATACTTAAGTTTCAAATCATTCAAGCATGGATGAGTGTTGTTTGTAGTGTACCATGTTGTATAGACCATGGATTACCCCCCATCTATGGCACCCAGATGCGAGCACTCTTCTTCTTGTCTTCTGATTGAACACAATAATCTCTATGTGTCACAAACTCTGTTTGAAAGATGGGTCAGACCCAGACCCAGCATCAGCAGTCAGACAGGAGGCCAGGGAAGTAGCCTACATGGCATACTGCAGAGCACTCCATTCTGGCACCTCTGGTCTCCTGTTCGTCTCACCCCTACAGGAGGTCCGCTCCCGCTCAGCCCAGTCAAAGTATTCTCTGTCCTGGCACCCCAATGGTGGAACCAGCTTCCCCCTGATGTTAGGACAGCAGAGTCCCTGCCCATCTTCCGAAAAAATAACTTATTTATTGAGGAAAAATGTACTACAACTGTGATATGTGGTTGTTTCAGCTAGCTATCTTAAGATGAATTCACTAACTGTAAGTTAATGTAGCTGAGAGCATCTGCTAAAAAAATGGGTGGAGAGCAGCCTAACCACTTCCTCCCTGTCCCATTCCCATGCTTCTGAACCCTACACCTCCTTCCGTAGCACCACCCGAACACTTGAGAATATTTTTGCCAGGGCTTCGAACAGGGGGTCACAGAAGGTGTGGATGGCCAGGGAGTAGATACGGCTCAGACACTGGGACTCGATCAGACAGCTTTTAATGCATGGCACAACGGCCCAGATGTGGCAGAAGGAAAGGCAAGCGAATAGGAAGCCCCACAGCAGAGCCACTGGGATCCCCAAAATGGCTGATAGGATGCGGTAGCACCAGTATTTGGACACAGTGAAGGTGGTGTAACTGGCTTTCCACACCCCATCCAGACTGTGAGTCCCATCAGGCTCAGCGATCACATCCTCAAAGTCCACCTGCAGGGGGAGACAGAGAGGCCATTGTACTGTAATTGATAAAAGGGTCCAGCTTCTGACACCAACGGCAATGAGACAGGACACCATTATGTTAGCTTCAGGAATATCTTTACTAAGTTAAAACCTAATATCTTACGCAACGCATTATGGGTATTGTAGTACATTATGCTACAGCCATCAGCAGCTGGACCTTCTTTTAGCTCAGTTAAAAACTGCTATATTATATTGCCTGAAACCTTTCACTGTCCCAAGCAAATTCATCTATCATGAGTAAATACTGTATAAGACAAATGGATACATTCCTACAACATGAACAGTTCTCTTTCTAACAATCCGCCTGTTTTAAAGTCACAGATCTAATTAAGGGAAAGGAATTTGTAAGCTGCAGTCCATCTGACACCACTACCCGTAACTATAAATACACTTACTGAATATATACAGAGGGCCATAAAAATCCATAAAAAACCTAAAAGCCATAAAAACCATTAAAACCATAAAAGCCTAATGATTCATTAGCAAATCAAAGAATACCAGAGAAAACCATCAAAGACATTATGTAAAATAATGTATTAGAACAAATTCCATAATGGCAGTTTTGGCAGATAAACATTGCGTTCCACTGCCATTCATACCCTTGTGTTTGCCTTCCCAGAAATAGAGCCACTATCTGTAGCTGGGTTGGTAAGAGCTACAGGGATACAGGCTCTTTCAGGGAACATTTGATAGTCACAATAATAACCCAAAGGATAGCACCTCTGGTGCACGTGCGAGCACGCACGCACGCACACACACACACACACACACACACACACACACACTTAAATGTAATATAGCCTACCTTCACTACATCCTCGTTGACTTGCTTGGGGTCTCTGTTGATCAGGTCAATCTCTTTATGATGCCCGTTTGCCTGAAACCTTTGTTCATAACCATTGTTGATGTCAGCCATGGTTGCAGTCATATGCTAATCAAAGGAGAGGGAGAGAGGTACGAGGCAGAGTAGAGGGGTCCGAGAAGAGCGGTCTCAGTAAGGCTGGTAGTTATCCTGGAGCTGGGCAGTGGTAGCTGTAGTGGTCAAAGAGGCAGTGTGGGGAGTGGGACAGGGAGTGGCTGTACCCAGGCTTCTGGATTTCCCCTCACTGTGATGTCACTCCTGGAATGCCAGCAGCACCCAGCAGGCAGCTGCCCCTAGTTGTCCTGTCAAACTGTAACCACTGTAGCCATAGCATAGCACAAACACACAAACACACAACACATAGCCTACAGTTACACACATACTTTGTTGACTACAACAAATTCTTGTTAATAATCGCTTATAAACATCTTGTAAACACACCAAAGAATGAACACACACACACACACACAAACACACACACATACACACATTATTTTACTATCCTTGTGGGGCCCATTCAAAATCCTATTTTCCCTAACCTCAAACCCTATACCTTAACCCCTAACCTAACACTAATTGTAACCTTAACTCTCAACCTATCCCCTAAGCCTTAAAGATATTTTTTCCTTGTGTGGACTGGCAAAATGTTTCCACTTGTCCTAATTTTCCTTATTTTACTATTCTTGTGAGGACTTCTGGTCCCCACAATGATAGTAAAACCAAACCACCCACACACACGAGTAAGGCCCATTCTCTATCAACACTCATGCCATACCTCACACTGGGACCCTAAGCATTTCTTAAAGGAAAAAGCAGACCTATGTTGCATTACACACATCCCTGATGGTTCACCATAGTAATTACTGTAGCCCAATATAGTGTGAAGATCACAGGAGTCTGCTAAGGGTATAATAATAGCCAGATTCATAGCAAATGGAATGGCATCAAACATATTTGAAGAATTTGATTCCATTCCACTTGATCTGGTCCAGCCATTACCACTAGCCTGTTCTCCCCAATTAAGGTGCCACCAACCATATAGCAATGCTCAGATATAGACAAGTGAGTCCGTACAGAGAATTGGATGACACTTTCCATGATGCAGCTATATATAATGCCTTATGATACACTACCAATATATGTTCTGGTTAGTCCCTCCATGGAGAGACTTGTCATATATGATTGAGCAGGTGGATCTGCTGATAAGACAGAGAACTGTGCAAAGATCTGAGACTGACATGTAGACCTAAGCATTTTGAGTTTGTGATACATTTACTACCACACGTTAAGTTGAAAGTGGACGGTGGGGATAAACAGCATCAAAATGCTTTCTAGCATTAACCCCATAAAACCTGAGACTCACCTAAAATAAAGCAACTTGGCAGGAGATGTAGCATGCTGATGATGTTGGAATATATCATGCATGGCTCACTTTTTTTCCCTGTCACAAACCTGTATTTCCATAGCAACCACAAATGGAATGTACCATGAAGGTCTGCCTGTTTTTTCTTGTCACTCAAACCTGTGTTTCCATAGCAACCACACATGGAAAGTACAATGGAAACCTGTGTGTCCATAGCAACCACAAAATACTGCCACGCATATACGGTATATAGTAAGTAATCATCATGATATTAAATTCCCCACCTCCCAACTATTGGCTTAAAAACCTCTTAATGATCCGGGCCTTTTTTTCAATTTTCACCTAAAATGACATATCTAAATCTAACTGCCTGTAGCTCAGGACCTGAAGCAATGATATGCATATTCTTGATACCATTTGACAGGAAACACTTTGAAGTTTGTGTAAATGTGAAATTAATTTAGGAGAATATAACACATTAGATCTGGTTAAAGATAATACAAAGAAAAAAACATGCATTTATAAAAAATAATTGTACCATCATCTTTGAAATGGAAGAGAAATGCCATAATGTATTATTCCAGCCCAGGCACAATTTACATTTTGGCCACCTGGATTTAGGAAAAAAAATCGAATTCAGGCATTTTAGGCCAATTTTAGTTCTTTAAATTAACACTTTTTATCTCCAAATTCATTGTAAGTATTGTGCAATATACAGTTATCAAATGGTAGAATGACTTTATTATGAAATGGTTTAAAACAAAACAAAATGTCAACCATAGTTTCCTCTGGTTGTTTGTCATGTCCATGGGGAGGATATTTTGTTTTTTACAAGTGGTACAGTAAAATCCTAACGTTTGATATATTCCTTCTCACCCATGGTGACCTGATTATGTAAAATCTGCTTTTCTCATGATAAAATTCACTACAGGACAAACTCCTCACCTCATAGAGGAGGTCTTGAGTGGTACCACTGAGTACTGTCAAGCAATAAACATTCAGGCCAGTTGTGTGTGTGAAACACGATTCACTTCAAATACAGGGAGTTTGCCTGTGCGTGTTTAATTAATTGAAGTGCCCCATTTCCTATTCTGGGAAGGCAGGGGCCTTTCCAGGGAGGAAGAGAGCAGCATCCAGACCCTGAGCTGTGAAGTGAAGATGTAATGAGGTACTAGATGTTAGCATAAGAATCGCTGATGACATAATCAGGTCATAATGCAATAACAAGAACCCAGCTACTTGAATCGTATTACTGTACTGAGTACAACATTGATATTGAGAAAGGTTGTGTCTCTTAGAAGAATAGGGGATATTTCAATTGAATGGTTTTGTATGTGAAAACAAATCTGATATTGCTGCATATTGATCAAAATCTTTAACACTCTATTTTAGATATCCCGCAATCCAATTTTCATCAGAATATATATGATAAAAGTAAAGCTATAGTAAACGTTAATGTTCTACTCTACCACAAAAAATTGTGGAGTCACATTTTGAACTGTGTGGTCAGGTTTTATTGAAATAACACTATACACCAGTGCTGTCTGAATAATACTGAATGTGCTCATCAAACATGGGAATCATCTGACACTATCACATGAGAAAAGGACAACTCAAAGCACAGTTCAAGTGCATACCAGATACAACATTATCCTAAATGAGTGTGAATCTTTTACACATTCCCCTTTTCACCTTAACTTCTGACAATATCTTAGATAAGTAACCAATCACCTTGTTGGAAATTGTTTTAAAAAGTATCCAGTTTTGATCAATCACACTGATCTCAGTTCAGTTGTAAGATCCCATGATACACCAAAAAGCCTGTAGTTGTGCCCCTGGTCTGATCCTAGAGCATCCTACAAATACTTTGCCCAGGCCTGATAGTCTCCCAAGAGGACATTCCATAGTAGGGTAACATTGGGAACAAGCCCATATTCCAAATCCTGATTTTGTGTGAAGGTCCAATATTCTGTCATTCCAGAGTCAGGCGAAGTCTGATTCCATTGTAGCACTTTGCTGCACTAGTGAGGAATGGGCGGACACCAATGTCCAGTACGATGCTCCATAGGCTCTGCAGCCAGTAAGTGATTATAAGGATATGATGCACGAATGGGCTAAAGAACCTTTCAGGATTAGATAGAGAATACAGGGAGTAAGAGAAGAGAAGAGTTTCAAGATGGTAACTTATGGTTCACCCACTGGGCACAGATGTCATTTCAATGTGTATTTCATGTTGGTTCAACGTCATTTCATTGAAATGACGTGTATGCCCAGTTGGCATGTTTTGTATTCAGTGAATAGTGAACTGATATTATAGACGTACCATATGTGTAGGAAGCTGAGGATGGCGAAGATCAGTCCGGTGATGATGGACACAGGGACGGCCAGCAGGACGGTCACTATGCGGTAGATCCAGACCCTGGTGACCTCGAACAGGGCGTTGCTCCAGATCCACACTCTGTCTCCGCTACGTACTGATGCCGGCTCTGCTATCACATCCTCAAAGCTCACCTAGAGGCAGAATCATAATCTTGGGGTGATTGTTTATAGACAGACAGTTTGTTTTTGACACTCAAAGGAAAATATAGATAAACTGCAGTCAATGACATGACCAGCAGAGGGCAGTGCAAGTATACAAAAAACAACTGGGACATGCCACATGTCTATAGAAATATAATACTCTTCAGATTTGTTTGATCGTTTAAGTAATTATGTTTGACTAATTGGGTTAAGACAGATAATCTGATTGAAAAAACAGCACCTTATATCAAGCTTGTGACAGTGTTACCCATTTCAGTGTACAATCCTGAAAGCACAAAGAACTAATTCATGAAGTCATTCAAATTGACAAACATGTATCAACACAAAACAAATGTTTTCTGGTTAGCAGTTAGCTCCTGTTTTTATGGGTTGATGCATTGATGTGAGGTTGTGTGAAATACCTTCAAACACTCGTTGACTCCTCGAGGGTCTCTCTCATTCAGGAGGGGCTTGGTGTCACTAAGATCCACTAACGGGGACACAGCTTCCACCTCATCCATCCTGTCCCCCAGTTCAGCCTTCCATAGCAGCTGAGGCTCCTCATGTTCCTCATACAGGTCTGCATCAAGGTCTTCATCATCAGTGTCTCCCAGGTCAATATTTGTCTCCACTGGATCTGTCTTTCTCATCATGGTGCCTTTTCAAGGAAACAACTACTGTTTTTAGAATGAATTTCAATTAAATACAAAAATTATTCAAATATGGGAGTGTAGAGAGTAACAGGACCAGAAAGACTCACTCTGCCTACACACATACCTACACACTCACACCACACTGTCAAACTGTGACACTTTCAGACAGAGGATGGCCACTAGGCTGTTCACATGGGTGTGGCTAGCAGCAATGGGTTATATTGGGAAAGTGAGACTGGCCTGGTTGGAATTTTCAAAGGGGCTTTGGTTTGTGGATCCCCATACCCAGGGAGAGAGGAGAGGGGAGAGGGAGAAGGTAAGGGGAGAGGGGAGAGGGGAGAGACACTCCCTGCTGCAGGATATAAATACCTAGAGAGAGGACTATATACAGACAGCTCCTATGATCATACAGTGATCTACCTTGCCCATCTGATCCAATAGAGACAACTCAGATTGGGAACTCTGCAGGATACTTTTTTAAACTCTCCACTTGATATGAAAAGGAGAACGTGGAACGTTTCCTACAGTAGGACTAAACTGTGATATGAATGTCATAGTGATATGGCAACATGATCTCACAAACACATTTCAATACGGACACCTAAAATAGATAGGTTACTCATTGTTGTGATATCATTGACTTGGTGATGATTAGCCTGCCATGCACTCTGTGGCTTATTAGAAGTAGTAACTTTACCTGGCCCATGTCCCACAGGAACGTAATGCAAACCAGTCCAGGGTCGTATTCATTAGTGCACACTGTAGAAAAATGCTTTGCAACGGAAAATGAAAACAATTATTCTTAATTGACAAGTTCAGTTATTTCCTCCCTATTTCAGCTCGTTTGCTCCCATTTTGTTCCCAATGAACAGCCACAAAACCAACATGTGCGCAACTATGGGGCAAAACTTAGATTGTTGACAAAATGTAAACTATATTTAGACTCCAATGTTTATTGAAAACAGAAATGCATTTGCACAATGAGCACTTGTTGTCTCTCAAATAAATCATTTTATTTGATGTTTAGCAAGCTTAGGAATTTTTTCCATATTAGCATTGACATGAAATCAGTCAAAACACCTCAAAACAAAAACAAGATAAAACTGGCTGAAAAGAGCCATTACGATTCCCCACATGGCAGTTTCTTGTCATTGTTGCTAGCTATCTGGCCATTCAGAATCAAATCAAATTGTATTGGTCACATACATATTTAGCAGATGTTATTGCAGATGTAGTGAAATGCTTGAGTCACACCAACACATGGACTTCTGCCCCATTGAAGCATGCGCATCATTTTCGAGATGTCAGTTAATCTATCTATAATACTAATCAAAGGACATTGGTGGCACCTTTATTGTGGAGGACGGGCTTGTGGGAATGGCTGGAATGGAATGAGAGGAATGGTATCAAATGCTGTACTTCAAACACATGGTTCCAAAAAAATGGAGGCAAGTGGAAAGGGGAGGGGAGTGGAAAGGGGAGGGGGTAAGGAACTTGTCTGTCTGCCCTGCATTAAAGACCAAAATTGGCTAAAGAAAATTGTGATAAATAAAAAGTATACCAGGACCAAGAAATGGACAGCTGCACCATACAGGTTACAAAATAATTGAGGAGATTTCAATGTACTTATTCCATGGCACATGATTTAGGAACTGGTACACAAAATGTAGCCGGATTCAAAATGTAGAGTTTTTCAATATGAATTATAATATCAAATTCTTGCAACCAATAAAATGTTATATATATTGGAGATACAACCATCTCAGCTCTGCAGATTTTTCTGCGAAGAGACAGAATTAGTAGATTACTTGTTTTGGTACTGCCCATATGTAGATTGTTTTTGGTCGCAGGTTCACAATTTGAAAAATTGCAAAACTTACTCGGAGAGAACTCTGCAATTAGCACTGCTGGGTGATTTGAAAAGTCATAGTCAATTGATCGATGATATAGTAATAGTCCGGGATGCTGGCCCTCTAGGCAGAGTTGCAAAGAAAAAGCCATATCTAAGACTGGCCAATAAAAAAAAAAAACGAAGATGGGCAAAAGAACACAGACACTGGACAGAGGAACTCTGCCTAGAAGGCCAGCATCCCAGGGTGGCCTCTTCACTGTTGATTTTATCACCCTCTTCCAGGAGAATGTTCCTGCAATTCTTCAGGATTGGTGGGTCATTGAGACTGGTGTTTTGTGGGTACTATTTAATGAAACTGACAGTTGAGGACTTGTGAGGCAATGGGTTTCTCAAACTAGACACTCTAATGTACTTGCCCTCTTGCTCAGTTGTGCACCGGGGCCTCCCACTCCTCTTTGCATTCTGGTTAGGGCCAGTTTGCGCTGTTCTGTGAAGGGAGTAGTACACAGCATTGTATGAGATCTTCAGTTTCCTGGCAATTTCTCGCATGGAATAGCCTTCATTTCTCTGAAAAATAATAGACTGACAAGTTTCAGAAGAAAGGTCTTTGTTTCTTGCCATTTTGAGCCTGTAATTGATCCCACAAATGCTTATGCTCTAGATACTCAACTTGTCTAAAGAAGGCCAGGTTATTGCTTCTTTAATGAGCACAACAGTTTTCAGCTGTGCTAACATAATTGCAAAAGGGTTTTCTAATGATCAATTAGCCTTTTAAAATGATAAACTTGGATTAGCTAACACAACGTGCCATTGGAACACAGGAGTGATGGTTGTTGATAATGTGTCTCTGTACACCTATGTAGATATTCCATAAAACATCTGCCATTCCCAGCTACAATAGTCATTTAAAACATTAACAATGTCTACACTGTATTTCTTATCAATTTGATGATATTTTAATGAACAGAAAATGTGCTTTTCTTTCAAAAACATGGACATTTCTAAGTGACCCAAAACTTTTGAAAGGTAGTGTATAATTACAAAAATATATTTATGGGGGATTGGAAATTATGCAGACAATTACATTGATAGAAGCCACAATCTATCTGCAATATTCCATCTGATCTACCCCCCCCACCCCCCCAAAAAAAGATGTCTACAGGCTGCAGCCCAATAGCGCCCCCAGCTCCAGACCAGACATCCCATAGACATGCTGTACATTGTGGAAGTGAGAGATTTTCTAGGTCTTATAGTAGACTTACAGTAATACCCATTGCTGTGAGTGAGGTATTGTGTTATAGGACCATCAGTACTGTATGAACATGTCCATGTTTTCCCAGCTGTCCGTGGATACCATGCATATCTCTGGCTATTGACGTGGTGAGGAAATCACAAGTTAAGCAGGTGATGATGTGTGGTCAAGAGAAGACAAGAAAGGTCTAAACTTTTTCAGATTCCGAAGCCTCAGCATCATAAGTAGGCTATTGTGACCTGACCAGCAAAAACTCCATTGGCTATAATAAGGGCTTAGGGGCCAGAGTTATTCCTGTTCAGGTTACATTGTCAGGTGCGTGAATGAGGACCCAAAAGCGAATTAACAAAACAGAGTTTCTTTAATGATGAAACACACGTAGGCTCAGATGGACAGGCCGATTCCGACAGGACAGGACAAGGTTAGATGAACAGGCAGATTCCGACAGGACAGGACAAGGTTGCAGCAAACACGACGATAGTCTGGTTCAGGCATGAGTAACACAAACGAGAATCCGACAAAGACAGAAGCAGAAACAGAGAGAGATATAGAGACCTAATCAGAAGGAAAAAGGGAACAGGTGGAAAAAGGGGTGAACGAGGTAGTTAAAGAAGACAAGGAACAGCTGGGGGAAAGAGGGGAAGAAAAGGTAACCTAATACGACCAGCAGAGGGAGACAGGGTGAAGAGAAAGAACAGGAACAGGACACAACATGACAATACATGACAGTACCCCCCCACTCACCGAGCGCCTCCTGGCGCACTCGAGGAGGAAACCTGGCGGCAACGGAGGAAATCATCGATCAGCGAACGGTCCAGCACGTCCCGAGAGGGAACCCAACTCCTCTCCTCAGGACCGTACCCCTCCCAATCCACTAGGTACTGGTGACCACGGCCCCGAGGACGCATGTCCAAAATCTTACGGACCCTGTAGATAGGTGCGCCCTCGACAAGGATGGGGGGGGGGGGGGGGAAGACGAGCGGGGGCGCGAAGAACGGGCTTAACACAGGAGACATGGAAGACCGGGTGGACGCGACGAAGATATCGCGGAAGAAGAAGTCGCACTGCGACAGGATTAATGATCCGAGAAATACAGAACGGACCAATGAACCGCGGGGTCAACTTGCGAGAAGCTGTCTTAAGGGGAAGGTTCTGAGTGGAGAGCCAAACTCTCTGACCGCGACAATATCTAGGACTCTTAGTTCTACGCTTATTAGCAGCTCTCACAGTCTGCGCCCTATAACGGCAAAGTGCAGACCTGACCCTCTTCCAGGTGCGCTCGCAACGTTGGACAAAAGCCTGAGCGGAGGGGACGCTGGACTCGGCGAACTGAGATGAGAACAGCGGAGGCTGGTACCCGAGGCTACTCTGAAAAGGAGATAGCCCGGTCGCAGACGAAGGAAGCGAGTTGTGGGCGTATTCTGCCCAGGGGAGCTGTTCTGACCAAGACGCAGGGTTGCGAAAAGAAAGACTGCGTAAGATGCGACCAATAGTCTGATTGGCCCGTTCTGCTTGACCGTTAGACTGGGGGTGAAAGCCGGAAGAGAGACTGACGGAAGCCCCAATCAAACGGCAAAACTCCCTCCAAAATTGAGACGTGAATTGCGGACCCCTGTCCGAAACGACGTCTGACGGAAGGCCATGAATTCTGAAAACATTCTCGATGATGATTTGTGCCGTCTCTTTAGCAGAAGGAAGCTTAGCAAGGGGAATAAAATGAGCCGCCTTAGAGAACCTATCGACAACCGTAAGAATAACAGTCTTCCCCGCTGACGAAGGCAGTCCGGTGATAAAATCTAAGGCGATGTGGGACCACGGTCGAGAGGGAATGGGAAGCGGCTTGAGACGGCCGGCAGGAGGGGAGTTACCGGACTTAGTCTGCGAGCAGACCGAACAAGCAGCCACGAAACGACGCGTGTCATGCTCCCGGGTGGGCCACCAAAAACGCTGGCGAATGGAAGCAAGCGTACCCCAAACGCCAGGGTGGCCGGCTAACTTGGCAGAGTGAGCCCACTGAAGAACGGCCAGACGAGTAGGAACGGGAACGAAAAGAAGGTTCCTAGGACAAGCGCGCGGCGACGGAGTGTGAGTGAGTGCTTGCTTTACCTGCCTCTCAATTCCCCAGACAGTCAACCCGACAACACGCCCCTCAGGGAGAATCCCCTCGGGGTCAGTGGAGGCTACTGAAGAACTGAAGAGACGAGATAAAGCATCAGGCTTGGTGTTCTTAGAGCCCGGACGATAAGAAATCACGAACTCGAAACGAGCGAAAAACAGCGCCCAACGAGCCTGACGCGCATTAAGTCGTTTGGCAGAACGGATGTACTCAAGGTTCCTATGGTCAGTCCAAACGACAAAAGGAACGGTCGCCCCCTCCAACCACTGTCGCCATTCGCCTAGGGCTAAGCGGATGGCGAGCAGTTCGCGGTTTCCCACATCATAGTTACGTTCCGACGGCGACAGGCGATGAGAAAAATACGCGCAAGGGTGGACCTTGTCGTCAGAGAGGGAGCGCTGAGAAAGAATGGCTCCCACGCCCACCTCTGACGCGTCAACCTCGACAACGAACTGTCTAGAGACGTCAGGTGTAACAAGGATAGGTGCGGATGTAAAACGATTCTTGAGGAGATCAAAAGCTCCCTGGGCGGAAACGGACCACTTAAAGCATGTCTTGACAGAAGTAAGGGCTGTGAGAGGAGCTGCCACCTGACCGAAATTACGGATGAAACGACGATAGAAGTTTGCGAAGCCGAGAAAGCGCTGCAGCTCGACGCGTGACTTAGGGACGGGCCAATCAATGACAGCTTGGACCTTAGCGGGATCCATCTTAATGCCCTCAGCGGAAATAACAGAACCGAGAAATGTGACGGAGGAGTCATGAAAAGTGCACTTCTCAGCCTTCACAAAAAGACAATTCTCTAAAAGGCGCTGGAGGACACGTCGAACGTGCTGAACATGAATCTGGAGTGACGGTGAAAAAATCAGGATATCGTCAAGGTAAACGAAGACAAAGATGTTCAGCATGTCTCTCAGGACATCATTGACTAATGCCTGAAAGACAGCTGGAGCGTTAGCGAGGCCGAAAGGAAGAACCCGGTATTCAAAGTGCCCTAACGGAGTGTTAAACGCCGTCTTCCACTCGTCCCCCTCCCTGATGCGCACGAGATGGTAAGCGTTACGAAGGTCCAACTTAGTGAAAAACCTGGCTCCCTGCAGGATCTCGAAGGCTGAAGACATAAGAGGAAGCGGATAACGATTCTTCACTGTTATGTCATTCAGCCCTCGATAATCTATGCAGGGGCGCAGAGACCCGTCCTTCTTCTTGACAAAAAAAAACCCTGCTCCGGCGGGAGAGGAGGAGGGGACTATGGTACCGGCGTCAAGAGCTACAGACAAATAATCTTCGAGAGCCTTACGTTCGGGAGCCGACAGAGAGTATAGTCTACCCCGGGGGGGAGTGGTTCCCGGAAGGAGATCAATACTACAATCATACGACCGGTGTGGAGGAAGAGAGGTGGCCCTGGACCGACTGAACACCGTGCGCAGATCGTGATATTCCTCCGGCACCCCTGTCAAATCACCAGGCTCCTCCTGTGAAGAAGAGACAGAGGAAACAGGAGGGATAGCAGACATTAAACATTTCACATGACAAGAGACGTTCCAGGAGAGGATAGAATTACTAGACCAATTAATAGAAGGATTATGACAAACTAGCCAGGGATGGCCCAAAACAACAGGTGTAAAAGGTGAACGAAAAATTAAAAAAGAAATGGTTTCGCTATGATTACCAGAGACAGTGAGGGTTAAAGGTAGCGTCTCACGCTGAATCCTGGGGAGAGGACTACCATCCAAAGCGAACAAGGCCGTGGGCTCCCTTAACTGTCTGAGAGGAATGTCATGTTCCCGAGCCCAGGTCTCGTCCATAAAACAGCCCTCCGCCCCAGAGTCTATTAAGGCACTGCAGGAAGCTGACGAACCGGTCCAGCGTAGATGGACCGACAAGGTAGTGCAGGATCTTGAAGGAGAGACAGGAGTAGTAGCGCTCACCAGTAGCCCTCCGCTTACTGATGAGCTCTGGCTTTTACTGGACATGAAGTGACAAAATGACCAGCGGAACCGCAATAGAGACAGAGGCGGTTGGAGATTCTCCGTTCCCTCTCCTTAGTCGAGATGCGGATACCTCCCAGCTGCATAGGCTCAGCACCCGAGCCGGCAGAGGAAGATGGTAGTGATGCGGAGAGGGGGGCAACGGAGAACGCGAGCTCCTTGCCACGAGCTCGGTGACGAAGATCAACCCGTCGCTCTATGCGAATAGCGAGTTCAATCAAGGAATCCACGCTGGAAGGAACCTCCCGGGAGAGAATCTCATCCTTTACCTCTGCGCGGAGACCCTCCAGAAAACGAGCGAGCAAAGCCGGCTCGTTCCAGTCACTGGAGGCAGCAAGAGTGCGAAACTCAATAGAGTAGTCTGTTATGGATCGATTACCTTGACATAGGGAAGACAGGACCCTGGAAGCCTCCTCCCCAAAAACAGATCGATCAAAAACCCGTATCATCTCCTCCTTAAAGTCCTGATACTGGTTAGTACACTCAGCCCTTGCCTCCCAGATTGCCGTGCCCCACTCACGAGCCTGTCCAGTAAGGAGAGATATGACGTAGGCGATACGAGCAGTGCTCCTGGAGTAAGTGTTGGGCTGGAGAGAAAACACAATATCACACTGGGTGAGGAACGAGCGGCATTCAGTGGGCTCCCCAGAGTAACACGGCGGGTTATTGATTCTGGGCTCCGGAGATTCGAAAGCCCTGGAAGTGGCCGGTGGATCGAGGCGGAGATGGTGAACCTGTTCTGTGAGGTTGGAGACTTGGGTGGCCAGGGTCTCAACGGCATGTCGAGCAGCAGACAATTCCTGCTCGTGTCTGCCTAGCATCGCTCCCTGGATCTCGACGGCTGAGTGGAGAGGATCCGAAGTCGCTGGGTCCATTCTTGGTCGGATTCTTCTGTCAGGTGCGTGAATGAGGACCCAAAAGCGAATTAACAAAACAGAGTTTCTTTAATGATGAAACACACGTAGGCTCAGATGGACAGGCCGATTCCGACAGGACAGGACAAGGTTAGATGAACAGGCAGATTCCGACAGGACAGGACAAGGTTGCAGCAAACACGACGATAGTCTGGTTCAGGCATGAGTAACACAAACGAGAATCCGACAAAGACAGAAGCAGAAACAGAGAGAGATATAGAGACCTAATCAGAGGGAAAAAGGGAACAGGTGGGAAAAGGGGTGAACGAGGTAGTTAAAGAAGACAAGGAACAGCTGGGGGAAAGAGGGGAAGAAAAGGTAACCTAATACGACCAGCAGAGGGAGACAGGGTGAAGAGAAAGAACAGGAACAGGACACAACATGACAATACATGACATACATGGCCACAGAAAAACTCCTTGCCCTGAACATAACCCTAACCCTAGCTTCATGTCCACATGCCAGTTCAACCCTAATCCTAAAATGTACCCTAATCCTAACCCTTACCCTAGCTTCATGTCCACATGCCAGTTCAACCGTAACCCTTACCCTAGCTTCATATCAACATTCCAGTTCAACAATAACCCTGACCCTAACCCTAACACTTACCCTAATCCTTACCATTGCTTGATATCCACAGCCAGGTTCAACCCTAAGCCTAGACTCAACTCGGTTTGGTTTGCATTTAATTGTGTGACTTGTTCTATTTCTGAGGTTTTCACCAAGGATCTCTGTACTTTCCTCCATTCATCTTTCCCTCTATAATGACTAGTCTCCCAGTCTCTGCCGTTGAAAAACATCCCCACAGCATGTTGCTGCCACCACCATGCTTCACCATGGGGATGGTGCCAGGTTTCCTCCAGATGTGACACTTGATTTTCAGGCCAAAGTGTTCAATTTTGGTTTCATCAGACCAGAGAATCTTGTTTTTCAAGGTCTGACAGGCTCCAAGTAGGCTGTCATGTGCCTTTTACTGAGGAGTGGTAGAGATGGTTGTCTTTCTGGAAGGTTCTCCCATCTCAACAGAGGAACTCTGGAGCTCTGTCAGAGTGACTATCGGGTTCCTGGTCACCTCCCTGACCAAAGGCCCTTCTCCCCCAATTTACCACAGGTGGACTCCAATCAAGTTGTGGAAACATCTCAAGGATGATCAATGGAAACAGGATGCATCTAAGCTCAATTTCTCAATTTCTATTAGCAAAGGGTCTGAATACTTATGTAAATAAGGTTTTTCTGTTTTTATTTTTAACAGATTTGCAAAAATTTCACAAAACCTGCATTTGCTTTGTCGTTATGGGATGTTTTGTGTAGATTGTTGAGTTTTTTTTATTTTTAGTTAATCCAGTTTAGAGTAACAAAATGTTTAGAGTAACAAAATGTGGAAAAAGTCAAGGGGTGCAAATACTTTCCGAATGCACTGTATGTTGGTAACCAGTCTATAATAGCAATAAAGCATCTCAGGTTTTGTGATATATGGCCAATATACCACAGCTAAGGGCTGTATCCAGTCAAGCGTTAGGTAAGAACAGCCATTAGCCACACCCCCTTTGGCCTTATTGCTTGAATATAATATAACGCAACAGTAAAAAACCTGACATTCTACAGTATGATTTTATGGACAGTAGCATTCACTGACTGCACACAAAATGTTAACATCAGACTGAAGTCCATTCACAGACTAATCTCATTGATTTTCCACATCTGATCAATGCAGCAGCCTAATCAGACACCAATTAACCATCACTAGTCACCATGGTGTCCAAGGTTATAGGTTCACTGATGATGACAACAACAATCAGAAGCTGAGGAGCAAATATATACCATTTTAAGTACTGTTCCTAGAAATGTTGCATCTAAGACACTCTATATTTATTTAGAAACTGCGTTGTTCCATTTGTAGGAATGTGAACTTGAGATTGTTGTTTCAAAACTGTAGAGAAACTGTACCAAAATATGGTGGTTGGAATGTGTAATTGTGTCTGACCTGTGCTTCATGTTATGTCCAACTGTAATTCAAAGTCTCTTCACCAAATAAATATCACATATCTTTTCCACAATAACTCAGTAATGACTGAGTAAGTTGAATCAGTGGAGAGGAGGGTAGGGTTTTTCTTCCATTAAAAGTTAAGATTGTACAAAGAGTGTCTTTGAGTTAACATTTCGGACTGCTCCAGACTCTGGGTTACTATGGCAACTCGAGAGCTTTCTTTTCAGGAACCGGCTCATCTCTGACTGTGATCAAGTACTGAATGTCATCTTTTCTTCACATCTCAAACATTAATATACCACCTGGTGTATAGAGAGACTGGATTAACTACAGTTAATGAGAACATTGCCATGGTGTGGGACTTTGGAAATAAGAGTTGCACCCTGTCATCTTGTCATGTATGTTTTATTTAGGAACCTAAAATAAAATATTATACAATTCAGCTTATTGATATTGCATTTAAAGGTTATGTAGAGCTCAAAGTAATGGAACAATGCAATAATTGCCAGGTGTGCTTCAGAGGAAGTAGAGACCAGGGCTCCTTTGTAGTCTACTAATTACACTTATCATGATGTTGGACCGCCCATATGACCAATAAAAATACTTTAAAAAGGACTAGATGTTAAACTGGGTCATAGTAAAAATGGTAGTGGGTGTGTCATATAGTCCACTATCAAGGTTCTAAGGGGATTATAGAACTAGATAGAGATAGAGACACAGTATGTATGTATGTTTGTATTTATGTACAGTATGCATCTCTATCTCTATGATACTAGAGACATTCATTAGATTCAAGGACTCCAACCCAAGGAAACCTAGTATTGTCCACTATCAGGTTTATATAGGAGGTACTACACTTACAGATACAAAAATATTTTACAGATAATACAGATAATATGCATCTATCACTTTGATACCAGAAACACGCATTCAATTCAAGGACTCCAACCCTTGATATTCTCCACAAGGCTTCTCTCCCTCTGTGCTGAGAGTCAGACCCTGCCAGACACTGTCATCTATTATCTATTGTAATCTATTATCTGGGTCCAAGCATCTGAGAGCCTTTCATCTTTACTTTATATCTCCCCACTTGTTTACCTCTGGACTGGAGTTAGATACTTACCAGTTTAAATAAGCTTTTTTCTAGTTCCCTGTCATAGAGTTGTACATGTTTCACCACCATGGACAGCTCCCCAACTCTCCATACCTTCAACAGGGTAATAGTGATGATCAGTGTGGCTGTACAACTGTAAGCAGTTCAGGTGTTATCCTATGGTTCACTGTATCCATATTATCTTACTACCTTGTTGATTTTTTACTTTGAGAAAATAAGTATGAAAGGAAATAACAGGCACTGAAAGCTTTAGCTTTGTAATTGGTTTATGTTAAATATTTGGTAAGTGTGTTTATGGGAAATGAAAAAGATTATTAGAATTCTGTGTTGCGTAATACAATGTCGGTATCTGCACATTACATTTTTAGTAATTTAACATACGCTCTTGTCCAGTGTGACTTACAATTAGTGCATTTATCTTAAGATAGACATTTAGGTGAGACAAAATACAACATCACAATTGTATCAGATATATTTTCCCCTTAAGTAAAACATTGTAAAGTTGGACCTGTAGTTGAGCAGGTTGAGAGATTCAAGTTCCCTGGCGTCCACAATACCAACGAACTGTCATGGTCCAAACACACCAAGACAGTCGTGAAGAGGGCACGACAACGTCTATTCAGGAGATTGAAAAAATTTGGCATGGGTCCTCAGATCCTTAAATAGTTCTACAGCTGCACCATCAAGAGCATCCTGACTGGTTGCATCACCGCCTGGTTTGGCAACTGCTCGGCCTCTGACCGCAAGGCACTACAGAGGGTAGTGGGTACGGCCCAGTACATCACTTGAGCCAAGCTTCCTGTCATCCAAGACCTCGGCAAGTGGTACCGGAGTGCTCATTCTAGGTCCAAAAAGCTTCTTTACAGCTTCTACCCCCAAGCCATAAGACTCCTGAACAGCTAACCCCCCCCCCCCCATTTTAACACTTTTACTGCTCTCTGTTTATTATCTATAAATAGTCACTTTACCTCTACCTACATGTACATATTACCTCAATTACCTCGACTAACCTGTGCCCGTGCACATTGACTCTGTACTGGTACCCCCTGTATATACAGTTGAAGTCGGAAGTTTACGAACACCTTAGCCAACTACATTTAAACTCAGTTTTTCACAATTCCTGTCATTTAATCCTAGTAAAAAATACCTGTCGTAGGTCAGTTAGGATCACCACTTTATTTTAAGAATATGAAATGTCAGAACAAAAATAGAGAGAATGATTTATTTCAGTTTTTATTTCTTTCATCACATTCCCAGTGGGTCAGAAGTTTGCATACACTCAATTAGTATTTGGTAGCATTGCCTTTAAACAGTTTAACTTGGGTCAAAAGTTTCAGACAGCATTCCACAAGCTTCCCACAATAAGTTGGGTGAATTTTGACCCATTCCTCCTGACAGAGCTGGTGTAACTGAGTCAGGTTTGTAGCCCTCCTTGCTTGCACACGCTTTTTCAGTTCTGCCCACACATTGAGGTCAGGGCTTTGTGATGGCCAATCAATACCTTGACTTTGTTGTCCTTTAGCCATTTTGTCATAACTTTGGAAGTATGCTTGGGGTCATTGTCCATTTGGAGACCGATTTGCGACCAAGCTTTAACTTCCTGACTGATGTCCTGAGATGTTGCTTCAATATATCCACATAATTTTAATCCCTCATGATGCCATCTATTTTGTGAAGTGCACCAGTCCCTCCTACAGCAGAGCAACCCCACAACATGATGCTGCCACCCCCGTGCTTCATGGTTGGGATGATGTTCTTCGGCTTGCAAGCCTCCC